>NC_137017.1:31741265-31903765 GCF_032717465.1 Coenobita brevimanus
CTTTTCCTTCATATATTACCTTTTTATCTTAGTCTCTGTTACTTTTTTGTTTTTATTTTTTGTTCACGTTACCTTCATCTCTGTGTTCTCTTGTGATTGTCGATTTTCTTTTTCCTTCATTTCTCTTCTGTCAGGTGTGTTGTGTGAAAAATTCCTGGATGCTTTTTTTTATTTATTTACGTTATTTTATTTTACTTTTTTGTAACTAATACCTAGCCTCGTTCCAACTCCAGGGCAACCAAAAAGATAATAAAGACTGACTGCTATTTTTTTAAGTAATATTTTTTTTCATTATTACATTTCCCAAAGTGAAACTACCTTTTTTTCCTTCGTTGTAGCTATATTCTTTTCGTCGCCACTACATCAGGCGTTTATTTAGACAGACTGCCCTCAGAATTACTGTGCATGGATATGGGCCTGGAATCACGAGACGTTTTTCTCGGATTTTCGTTTTAGTCCTTTAAAATGTATTCAGCCTAGTGTGTATAATAACATCGGGTTTGGTGGGTGGGGGGGAGCCTTCTTGCTTTATTATCCGTACCTTCAACTTGTAGAATTAGATATCATAGTGATAGTGTTCTCTGTAACAAGCAGCCTCGAAAGGACTATTAGGCCTGTTACTGTTTGCTTTCCTTTGTACTCCTTTGAACTTGTCAAGGACGGGCACGAAACCATCAAACGCCAAAACATCCATTCTGGTAAAAATACGTGATCTGTTCGGCATCTCGCACGGTTACGATATTGAGACGTTTGATTCGAACGTGCCCGGCGACCTGTTTGATTTGAGATTCTTTCATCCTGGTTACAAACACAAACAAAATCATTTATTTACATATAAGAGTCAGACTTAGGAAAGTGTCAAATATTTGAATGCAGGAGCTATCAATCTCTGTTTCTTTCGTTATCCACTACTCTCAATTTACATAACTTGTCTTTATTAATTTCCCTTGCCAGTGACTTATATGAGTATTAGGGTATTCAGCTGTGTATTAACTGATTTATTTGTTATTAATTACAAAATACGTATATTTGTGGAACACGTAACTCAGAGAAAGACCAAAGCAAAGGGCTGGTTGCGCGTGATTATTGTTGTTGTTGTCCTTGTTGTTGTCGCTGTTGTTGTTGGGTTCATCATTCATTTTCACGCCTCGTTGGGTATTGACAACATTGCCTCCCCGCCCTCCTCCCATCCCTCCCCCTCTACTAACAGGGGGGAGGAGAGAGGAGGGAGGGGGAGACGAATAGACGTTGAGAAAAGGAGGGATGGGAGGAAAAGGGAGTGGCGAAGGTGGGATGGGATGAGGGTAGAGGACGGGAGGGAAGGACTGATGGGAGGGGGGGGGGAGGAAATGGAACAAGAGGAAAGGAGATGGAGGGAAGGGATGGAAGACGGAGGGAAGGGATGGACGATGGAGAAAAGGGATTGGAAACGGAAGGGGGAGGGGAGAAAAAGGGAGATAAGAGAGAATGTGTGGATAGAGGAAGGCAGAATGGGGGATGGGAAAGGAGGAGAAACAGGGAGAAAGAGAAGGGAAGAGGAGAGAGGGCAGAGGGATAGAGGGCAGGGGAGGGAAGAAACGAAGCAACATTTACACTTACCCCCGTCAATACGATAAATGTCTTCCAGTTTGTTTTAGTGACTTCCAGACTATTTATTTGGAGGGAACATAACTGAGAATTGTATTTGACAGTAATAAGAATAGCCTACAATGGATTGATATCATCGCCTCAGAAGGATTAACAGAGCTGTATAGAGAGAGGTTGGCTAACGCTGGAGAATTGTCTTTATACAAAATAGACAGAGTTTATGATTGACCTCGACAAAAGGACTCACAGGCATTGTTGGCCCTGTACATAACCGGTCTTTCATTCCGCAGCATATCCCTTCCTCCTTTCCTTCTTCTTTCTCCTGATCCTCATCCTTTTCCACTTCCTCATCCTCTCCCTCCTTCTCCTAATCCTAATCCTCCACCTAATCCTCATACCTAGCTCCTCCGGAACCTTTTTAGTTCCCCTCCGTACCTCAAGCTATCTTCCAACGTCTTGTACTCTCTTGCCACTACTTCATATCCTCCCCGCTGGCTGATGTTGCTGACCCCCCCCCCCTTTCTTGCTCCACACGAATACCCTCCCTCTTTCCCCCTACCGGCCCTTCCCCGCCACAGATTGTCCTCTCCCCACCTGCCCTCTACCCATGTGTTTCCCTTCCCCCACCAGCACCTTCCACCTCTTTCCCCCCACGAGAGCTTTCCGTAACCTCACCTCATCTTCCCTTTGCGTTACCTCCCACCTTCCACTCCCCTCGCTCCCCTCCACTCCATTCGCTCCCCCATCCTCCCTCTCCGCCTTCCTCTCCTAGCTCTCCTCTACCCTCGCTTCCTTCCAGCCTCCCTTCCCCAGCCTGCCCTCCAGTCGCCTTGCTCCCCTCCTCCACACTTCTCACTCCCCTGCCCATCACTCTCGCTCTCTTCCTCCTTCCCCAACCCGCCTTGCTGCTCCCCACTTAAGAATAACACCTCTGTTTGCGATCACAATATACAGACTTCCTCCGCTGGCGTCATTTTTATCCCTTCATCTTTCTCCTCCTCTTCTCTCCTTCACTTTTTTCCATTCTCCTCCTCTCCAGCCACAGTCTTCTTTTTTTCTCCTTCCTCTCCCTTTTTGTACCTCACATAATTTCCTTCCGCCCAAAATTCAATCAGTCCTTCAATTTTCCTCTTTATAAGTCTTATGGTGTTTTTCCTCTTTTCTGTTTGTTTATACCACGCTCGCCAAGTTTGTTGGAGAAGAAAACACTTGGCAGTATCTTTCAGGTTGCATTTTTCTTTTGATATATAATGTTTTTCTTGTACATTGATACGTACATTCACAGTATATATATATATATATATATATATATATATATATATATAGATAGATAGATAGATAGATAGGTAGATAGATAGATAGATAGATAGATAGATGGATAGATAGAAATAACAGTACTTCAGATTTTAATACTTTTTTCCTAGTTTTGTTTATCCATGCCTCTTTTTCGTCCAGTCGGAGATATTTTAATTTTCTTGTGCGTTCGTCTCCTCCCTTCGGCTTATCTGTTTGTTTACACAGCAAAGCAGTTTAAAAAGAAAACCACTTCTGCCTGGAAGATTCAAGTCTGTTTCAACACTCGCTTGTTCATGTTTTCATCTAGTATCTTAAGGATAAATTTCACGTCTATCGTATTCCAACATTAGTCACTCTGCTATGATGACGTCCCTTTCTACTATGTTCTTGCCATCTCCAAAAGATTTCATTAAGCTTTGGAGAAATTATTGAAGTTAAGGGATTAGATGCAGATGTCATTAATAGCTTCACTTTTGTTGTCCTCTTACTGAACAGAATTAATAATCTGGTAATGACAGGAGTGTTTAATATAATGTACTGCGATTGAAGAAATAAACAGATCTAACCAGCGGACGTATTCTGAGCCCTAGTCTTTCTGCTCCCAGACGATTTTATTCAGGTTACGAGAGCACCATCGTAGTGAAGGGATGGAAGAAGGCTACATCTAACCCCCTCTGGACAATACGCCCCTCAGCTGAATGAAATCGTCTGGCAGCAGAAGGAACAAACTGCATCAAGACATCCTATTGAAGGCTTTCAAAACTTTTCCTTTAGCTCTGGACAGTCAAGCTCCTGGGGACCTAAATTTCATATATAATTATTCTCTCTCTCTCTCTCTCTCTCTCTCTCTCTCTCTCTCTCTCTCTCTCTCTCTCTCTCTCTCTCTCTCTTTTTCAAAATCCACCCACCCCACCCTCGTCGAGAAGGGGTTAATGAAGGCTGCATATAACCCTGTCAGTCTGAAAAGTCTCATTCTAAATAAAGTCTTCTAGAAATACAAAAAAGAAAAAAAAATCCATCGACACAATATTCTGGTATCGTTTTGTAATGTTCTGGTATCGTTTTGTAATGTTCTGTTATCGTTTTGTAATGTTCTGGTATCATTTTGTAATATTCTGGTATTGTTTTGTAATGTTCTGGTATCGTTTTGTACTTTTCTAGTTTTGTAATGTTCTGGTATCGTTTTGTAATATTCTGGGATCGTTTTGTAATGTTCTGGTATCGTTTCTTATTATTCTTGTATCGTAGTATTCTGGTATCGTTTTGTAATGTTCTGTTATCGTTTTGTAATGTTCTGATATCGTTTTGTAATATTCTGGAATCGTTTTGTAATATTCTGGTATTGTTTTCTTCGAGAAGGGGAGTATGTTTTAACCCCTGTTTGTTTGTTTGTTTGCCTGTCTGTCTGTCTATTAGCAGGATTACTCAAAAACTGAAATAGAAATATGGACCATATTTGGTGGGTCGATAGCCATGTCCCAGGAAACAGTCGATTAAATTTTTGGACCGATCCGGACCGTTTTACAGATTCTGGATCCGAAAAAGCATTTTTGTAAAACCCTAATCAATGATGAGAAACCCTAACCCATTATGAGGAGTGGTTTAGAAATTACGTTGCCTTTGTCGGAGAGATGCGCTCCACTGTGTGCCCCTCCAGTTTTGTGTAATGTTCTGGTAATGTTTTGTAATATTCTTGCTTCTATCAGACCATTTTACCTAGTTAAGGAGAGAGTTTGTCACACTTGAAGTCAAGGTGTACCTTTCATTAGCCCTTTCACCATGAGAGGTATTTCTTGAAGTGAATAAAATCGTCTGGAGGTAGTAGGAGTAGGTAATGAACACACACACACACACACACACACACACACACACACACACACACACACACACACACACACACACACACACACACACACACACACACACACACACGCGGGCTGAGTACATTATAACAGTCGCCCGCACTTCACGAACATAAGTGTGAGAGACGCAGTCGTCCTGAAGAGATGAAGGTGAAACTAGGCTGGAAGTCACGGTAGAGGTAATTTCGAGATGCGGAAATACAGATTGTATTCACCTGTTCAGGACGAGAACGAATTTTACTTGTTTTGCTGTGGCTGATGTCAGGTGATTTAATTCAGCTTAGAAATATTATCTAGTGGTGCAGAATTTAACATAGATTGCTTTTAACCACATTAACTACGATGGATCTCTCATGAGCTCAAAATTCGAGATGCCCACACATTATCTTTACAACATCGGAGCTTTATAGGAGGTGAAGCTTGCTTGATACTGAATAGCAGTTTTGTAATTCCACCGTGTATATCCACAGGTTTAATTGACACAGTCATCAGCGTGGATATTTGCTCCATTGTACAATACCAATTACCCGGCTTGCATCAGGCCGCACCACACATGGGCTCTGAGTCAATGTGTACATTGGCCTGATGCATAACAGAGTAAATGGTGCAAATGCATCATGTAGGCCCTATCCATGTTGACAGATTTCTTCAGAAGCCTGAGAATATGCACTTAATTATAACAAGAACTGCTGTTCGTATAACGCAAATCGCACCTCCTATAACATTTTAAAGTTGTAAATATTAGTCGTGGACACCTTGTATCATCTGGCAGTAATATGTATGGGAAAAAAATAAATGATTCATATTACTCTGGATGTTAATATAATGAAAATGAAAGGCTTTACTCAGGCAGTTATAGCTAAGTTAATCCGTGTATTTTTAATTTTACTTTTGGTACCAAGAAATATTACCTAGAGAAAGAGAGCGTACTGGCATTTTGAACGCTATAGTTAACACTTCCAGTTAGAAAAGTCTCTTCTAAGCTTACTAAAGTCGTGTCAAACTATTGAGAATGAAATAAAAATGCTTCTTAGGAGAGAATAGACAGATTGTTTGTATAGAGCGGGATGTAAAAGTAACTACAGTCATCGCAGATTCTTGCATCATTTTTTTTTCTCATTTCTCTTACTATCATGACCCTGACTTTTTTAGCGTCATTATTCTGACCCATTTTTCCACCTAAAGATGCGATGAGGTTGGAAAGAGAAAGTACAAGATCGGAGAACTGTACACAGAATGCCCACGGAAATAGGTCACGCAATCATCGAATTATTTTTCAGATCTCCGGAATCCTTGAATGTGTGAATTATTTTGTGGCTCGTCTCACAGGTCAACATTTTTTATTAGTAAATTTAAATATGCAGAGAGATTCTCAGCGTACACATCACTCGGGGAACTACTCTGTTGCAAGAATTTAAGCAACACTGAAACATTGCGCTCATATCGTGCCAACCATTTTGAACGCGTAATATAATGTTATTGATGTATAAAATTACAGCTCGTGTAATATTGATGTCATTGCCTCTGTCACTGGGGGGAATAGGGCAATAAACTGAACATCGTTTATTTTGTGTTTTTTTGGTTTACGCTACACAGCGCCTGGCTTCATGTTCACCCTCTCTTGATCCCGTTAACTCTAGTATTTTATTATGCCTCCGGTCCACCTGTGGTAGAGGAGGCATTAAGTGATTGGTCTCTCCGTGTGTGCGTGCGTGGGTCCGACCGTACGTAACACTCTTATGGACGCGATATCTCCTGAACCCATTGACGGATTTCCATCAAACTCATGCCAGTGATGCAGTATAAGGAGATGATGAACTGATCAAGTCAGCTACGTCAAAGTCATATGGGGTCGCCTTAATCCTTGTGGCCGCGATGCCTCCTGAACCTCTCCACGGATGTCGACCAAACTTCTGCAAGTAATACAATACGAGTTTGAAGGGACAATGAACTTATTAGGTCAACAAAGTCAACGGGTCAAAGGTCAAGGTTATATCGGGTCGACTTAGTTCAGCTTTGTGGGCGCGACATCTCCTGAACCCCTAGACCAGTGTTTCTCAACTGGTGGTCCATGGAGCACTGGTGGTCCATGGTGAATTTTTGGGTGGTTCACAGGACGTTCACTATATCTGGCAATAAACTGAAGATTGGTGCATATATTTTTAAATTTATTGAAAAATGCAGTACGAAAAATTTTATCTAAATAAATAATTGGCCATTCATTTTATCGTATCATTCCTATTTATGAAAAATTTTTCAAACCAAAATGTTTGTTGTCTGTGCTTTATTTATCATTACTAAAAAATGAAATGGTCCACGATATTTTAATTAATTGGGCTGGTGGTCCATGGCCTGAAATGAGTTGAGAACCACTGCCCAAGACGGATTTCGACCAAATTTTTATTAGTGATACAGTATCGTATGATGGGACGATGAACTTGTTAGGTCCGCAAGATCAAAGGGTCAAAGGTCAAGGTCATATGGGGTCGACTTAGCCTGTCCTTGTGGGTGCAATACCTCTTGAACCCCTCGCCTGATTTCGACCAAACTTTTTTGTCAGTGATACAGTATGAAAGAACGATGGACTTATTAGGTCAGCAAAGTCAAGGGGCCAAAGGCCAAGGTCATATGGAGTCGACTTTGTTTATCTTTAGTCTCCTTTCAACCCATAATGAACCCTGTCATGGAGGTTGTATGGCGAGTCCTTGCGCAAGGCTTGGCGGAGTCATACCGAGCGACGCTTTGTGTTGACAGTTCGGGGCCCGAGTTCACATTTCATAAGGGCGCGTCCACACGTGTGCTAGAACTAGTGCTGGCAACATGTAAGCAACACAATAACGAACAAGTTGCAAACATGCAGGGAACAGCAGTGTCCAGACCATGTTGGCAACATCATGATGAAGTCTCAGCTGCCTCATATGGACACAGTTATCCCATCACCTCTGCTGCCAGCAGGTTTGAAGCTGCACTGTAACATGTTTGCATACATCTGTCCAAATACTGCTGCATACATGTATCCAAACATGTTGCCAGCTGTGTTGTCAACACATGTTTGAGTACACGTGTGGACACACACTAACTTATACATTTGCGTCTTTTAGAGCAGAACATGCTGAATAAGTATTAAGGTAGCACATCATGGGGTTTGATCAGCATCAGTTTGGCCCAAGTATTTGATCCCACACATCAGCCCAGCAGATCCAGGATAATGTCAGCTGAGCCACATTTGCCATCTTTGAATGAAAGCTCTAGTTCACTGCCCTCTTGACGGTGCTCGAATTTTTATTCTGCCGTCTGCGTCCGACATCATCCCCACAGGTCAGTGTCCCATGAACATAGGATACTGGAGTCTGAATCAAAGGAAATTGTAGGTCTTGGGAGCGGTATCCCTTAGTCTCATTTTCGTGTGGTGTATAAGATAACGAGGCTGCTGGGAGTTTGGGTGCTGGGCGATTGGATCATAACCTCCTTACGCCTTTTCGACATCCCACGCATATGCTAGTACTTAACCCATATCTCCATGGATAGTGCGTTAAATTCCTGTCTTCCTTAAAGTTTTCTCATGTGGTTTTTCTGATATGCCGTACCTACCCTTCAAGCTGAACCTGGCAGAATATTCAAGGAACATTATCTGTACCAACATCATCATCATCATTATCATCATTATCATCATCATACAGTAGTCATCATCATCATCATCATCATTATCATCATCATAGTCATCATCATCACCTTGGCCAGTATTTCCCATCTAAAAATGAAGTGAGGTCGGATCCAGAGTCAAGGAAGGCACTGAAGCAAAAATATCAACAGCATACCTGTTGAGATGCGTCAGAAAATATTTACGCATCATTCAAGCTTTCGGAATCCTGGCTTCACCTAATAGGCCTAAGAGATTGTGTGTGTGTGTGTGTGTGTGTGTGTGTGTGTGTGTGTGTGTGTGTGTGTGTGTGTGTGATATCTATATACCTAGGCTGCTTTCCCCAAGGAAAGGGGGGTAGCCGAGACAGGACAACACACTCGCAATTTACTCATCCACACACACACACACACACATTTATTCGTATCTTAGCCCCAAGGGGAGAAGGGACAGATTCTCACCGCACCACACCGCACGAGGGTCAGCTGCGCAGTGCAAGCAGTGACATCCTCAATAGGGCCCGAAAGCAGACCTGGTTTACCCCTACCACATCATAATGGACCCATCCCCTTACCCGCACCTGACTTGATCAGCTGATCAGACCAAATGCGGAAGAATATCCCCTTAGGGCCGCGTCACCATTTATTCATTCACAATTTTTCTCCAGTCATTCCCATCACGGGTAGCCACTCTTCCTTGCTCTACAGACATCCCTCTTGCATCTAACGCTTTCTTCACACTGTCCATCCATCCTATTCGTGGTCTTTAAGCCATACACCTCTCACATCCGAGAGAGAGAGAGAGAGAGAGAGAGAGAGAGAGATTCACGGAATATAATAATACATTTTTTACATTCATATTTGTTTGAATAATAAACTAAATGTATACACAGATAGATCATGTGGCGAGTCCTGCTGGCTGCATTATTTATATCAGTAACTCACTCCGATCATTTATCATCATCATTCAACCCTGTCCACGGCCCAATATATGAACATCAAGGGCTGTTTATGAACTTTTTTCGGTGAAGTATAGTGGGGTAAAAACGGCATGTCACTGTTTGTATGAAGTGGTAGCGGTGTTTTGGGCGAGAGATTATCCTGAAATTAATTTTGTCACTACGAGAGGACACACCAGGAAGTTGAATTAAAAGCGTCTGGCGGTAGCACAGAAATAAACAGAAAATTTAATGAAGAAGCTGAAGGTGATTAATTGTACTGTCTTTCTTGTGAGGATGTTGTGAGGATGTAAACTAAGCTGAATAAAATTTTCTGGCGATATCAAGAACGAACTATAAGATATCCTCCTGAAGGGGTTAACCTCTTCAGACCAAGGACGTCGTTTTACAGGGTGGTCCATAAATAGCACTTCATTAGAAACTCACCTGGTGGTATCGTACGTATTGCGGGGACGGCTCAGTCTGCAGATGTGGGCAAGAGTCTGTCACCGTAAATAGAAATTAATAAATAATGCAGGATAGACATTGATGACCAGAGAAATCACCTGGCAAAGTGGAAGAGGGGCATTACGTATGGACCTCCCAGTATTTTTAATCCCGCCTTTGTCAATCGATGTCATCATCACACCATCGTAGTGAAGGCGTTAATGAGGGCTGTTTCAAATTCCTCCTGTTCCAAAAGTTCCCCCTAAGCTAAATAAAAGCGACTGAAATGAACAGGGCACGTCCTAGGTATGAACAAGTTAATTAGCATGTGTACAGGAAGCAATATCAGTGCAGTTACTCTTGCTGTGCCTTACGTTGGGGAACAAAGCAAAGAGTGTGGAGATGCTGTACTATCTGTTTCTGTTCAGCAACCTTGTAGTAGTAGTACTGTACTTAAGAGGTTAATCCACTTGACCAAATAAAAAATTCCCTGAAGTTGTGAAAGGAGGGCAGATATGGCTTTGATATCATAGTTCATTTTGTGCAGTGGACTCTCACCTGTAATGCAATGTTTGAATAGGGTGACCACCCCCCCTCCATGATTCTTGGGGGTCATCCTCCTCTAAAAAATATAATAACGATCAAAAATAAGGGAAAGATTCTAGTGAAACTTCCCAGGTCACCTCGTTTGTTTGCTTATAAGGTTTTCCATAATATATAAATTTCCAGCCACGATTGTTAGGGGGCTCACCCGCCTCACCTGATTAAAAATTCTCATAAACAGTGAAAGGAGAGATAATATGGCTTTGATATCTTAGTACATGTTGCACAGTGGTCCTTCATCCGTAATGCGATATTTGGGAAGCGTGAACCCCACCCAAGTGATTTTCAGGGGTTAGTTCTGTCCCCAAAATAAAAACGTTCAGAAATAGGAGAAAGATTTAAATGAAACTTCCCAGATGAGTTGTTCTTGTTACCCAGAAGGTCATCCACTAGATACTCTTCTCCAACCATGATTTGTAGGGGAGTCAGCACCCCTCACCAAATTAAAATTTCCTCATAAAGAGTGAAAGAACGGCAGTTATGGCTTTGATATCTTAGTACCTGTCTTACAGTGGACTGTCAGTCATAATGCAGTATTCAGGGAGCATGACTCCCCAGTGATTCTTGGAGGGAATTAGTCCCCATCCAAAAGTAAAGGCGATCAGAAATAGGGGAGGGTTAGCACATGGATTTCAACATAATCGGCATGTATATCGCGGAAATAAGTATATAGTTCCATGTTTGCCCTTAAGTTCATCTTTCCTTTGACAGAACTTGTTTTCCCTCCTGTTGGGTGTCTAGTCAGCTTTTTCAATGAGGAAAACCAGTGAGGTTGTCGATTCTAACCACCGACGATCCGACCGTGAAACAGTATGTACCAGTTACATTGCAACAGCTACAGAATAGTTCCTGACTTAGCCTGACTTGACCTCGAACAGGCTAATTAGGGACTGGCTGTTTTTACTTACTTGAATTTTATTATAAATGTAACATAGGACTTGCATTGCTTGTACTTTAAGGCAGGACTTCACCCATATCCAGGTGAGAAAATGTCTGAACGATGATACAGATGATGATGATGATGATGATGATGATGACTGACGGATTCTTTCATTTTTCAGACTGACGGCATATGGCGTTACCAACAGCGTCTCCCACACGCCGTAAATGTTGCCTCTTCTTGTGAATTAGTGTCAGCTCTTCTACTACTTCCCAGATTGTTAAAAAACTTCAGTAGGTGACTGGAATAAGAGAATTGTCGTCCACGTTGTGAAGGGATAGAGAGTGCTTCTAATGATGACTGCTTCCAACCCTTACGCAACGAGAGGTCCTTCCTATGCTGTCAAAAGTGTCTGGTATGTCAGCATCGTAGTTTCAGCATTAACTGTGGTGTTCAGCAATGGGCCATAATCTAGCATGCTTATAAAGCTATGTAGTACGTTTTCCTCAGCGATATAATTTTGCATATAGCCGTTCAGAATTCATTCGTGAGTAATTATTGTCTTTATTATTTCAATCAGTCACCCGTAAACTGAATAAACTCGGCAGGAAGGGACAAGAATAGATCAGTAAAAACATCGCCATATTGAAGGGGTTAAGTTCATTTTTTTATCCGAACTTCTGTATTTGCACCGGTAAAAATTGTGTGAAATTGTTGATAGTCATTGTACATTCCTGGGTCTCCTGACAAATGTAACAAGATTCAGCCCCATGCGATTCTTGTTCATTAGTTTAGTAGGAGCTCAAAGATTTTCACGCGGCCTCGTGACTGTGTTAAGGAACTACTGGCCGCAGTTATACATAGTGTTGCTGTTACTTAAAGAAGTGAGATTCTGCCTCCTCCATGATCTTGTACACGTATTCCATGTTTAAAGCCAAGAGTGTATTGTATAATATCTCTGTATCACAAAACTGATGTTCCAGAATAGGGGGCACTGACAGTTTAGCTTTATAGACAGTATTTAATAAGCTTTTGTTTATTTATATATTCATTTATTATTATTATTATTATTATTATTATTATTATTATTATTATTATTATTTTAGATGCAAGAGCATCATTGCCAGCGGCTTTGCCCGTCTGCTACTAATGATTTTCGGATGCTAGGCGATTCGTCCCCGTAGACTGATGCCAAGTCGCACTACAGTTACCTTATACCATCCTCTCACACACTACACAAAATCATCCTCCAGCACCCCACCACACCATACCACACCAAGGGAATTAACAGGACCCCAAAGCTTCCACCTCAAATCTTTTGTTCTCGTTTAATTTACAGTGAAATTAGTAGAAGAAAATAGAAAAGGAGACTTGTAACGCTGACTTACCGGACGAAGTTAGATATTTGGGAAAACACACGCTGGGTGCCATTTTCATATTCATTAAGTTGCCATCTCGAGTTTGCACTGGCAGAACGCTCTTGACCCGACGTAATAAAGGTAACAGGCTGAGTAAATAAGCATTGTTGGGTGAAGAAAAGAGAGGAGGGACGGAGGGAAGGAGAGAGGGAAGGGGGGGGGGAAGGAGGAAGGTGGAGAGAGAGAGAATAGCAGACAGGTGATGGATGGATAGAGATCGTAATGGCTCGGTCGCTGCCCTCCCTTCCTCCATTGTTATCCTACCCCCCCCCCGTTTACCTCACGTCCCCGCATCACCCCACCCCTCCCCTTCGTCCCTCCTTTCCCCTCTCCTTCTCCCCTCCCCTCCCCTCCTCAACCCTTTCCTCCCTTTTCTTTTCTCCCCATACATCCCCTCCCTCCCTTCCACTCTTCACTTTCTGTCGCTCCTCCCCGTACCTGTCCTCCTCTGCCTACCATATACTTTTCTGCCCTTCCATATACTTTCCCTCCCCTCCTCAACATGTACCTCTCTTTCCTTCCCCTTCTTTCGTATACTTCCACATCCCTCTTCCCAATACCCCCCCTCCCCTCCTCTTGCCTTCCCTTCCCTCCCTTTCCCTCCTCATTACCTCCCATCTCTTCCTTTCTCAGTATATCCCCTTTCCTCCCCTCCCCTAATTAGTGTCACCATCCTATATGCTTACCTCCCCTCTACACTCCAACCCACCCCTACTTGTATCTCCAGATCCTTTAATCTCCAGCTCTCACCTACCCTCCCCTCCTCTACCCTTCCCACCCCTATGCTTCTTTACTATCCCCTCCCCTTCCCCCCCTCTTCCTTCCCGTCTGCAGCTTACGAGTGAAGTCATCTCCTAAGTGCTGTTGACTTTGACCCCTTAATATTTATTTTTAACAGTTTTCCTGTCAGACCAAACAGACTTGGAAATGAACTGTCCTCAGTGTGAGTTTTTTTTTTTTTTCCCAGTTTGTACAAATTTGTTTGGGTTATTTAATTTCTGAGTGAGCAGGATGTATTTAACCCATTCAGCCCGAGAACGTATTTTTGTACTTTATTATTAATTCGACGATATCATAAACCTTTAAGAGGGCTTCCTCCTTGTGCCTGGCCTCAAAGTTGTGCGTAGAAGGCAAGAATAGAATATATAGGACGTCCTCGTACTGAAGTGGTTAATGGACAGCGCTCTGTTTTTGTCCACAGTTATACATTTACCAGGTTTCATATTCCCGGAGTGGACGCCCTCACGTGGTGGGACTGATATAACCGAGCGGCTCCTCTGCCTGGTTACGTAAACGCCCCTAAGCTCCGTCCCTATCCCCCCAAAGGAGAATGGTGGATTGATTGAGAGGGTAAATTTCAGCCTGCAGTCCGCCGGGTTCACGTTTCAGATGAGCTTGAATCTGCAGCTATACTACTACTATTACTACTACTACTACTGCTGCTGCCGCTGCTGCTGCTGCTGCCTTAGTCTTCATTAATAGTTCTTTAGGATGCCATTAATACGATAACTTAATGCCAAAATGAAAGCTGTCAAACGCTTTAGCCATAACAGCAAAGTGATTTCCCTATGGACAAGGCACGTCTCTATGTGGTTACTTTATACCAGCAGCGGAGGGAGAAAATTTTAACCATATTGTTACAACTGAGAGAACGAAGGTGTATACAAGTCCACAGTTTATGAGGGTTCGATTTCAAAACTCTTGGAAGGATAAGAAATGGTGGTGAAGTATGATAGGTAGGTCAGTTTGTTTTTCCCTCATGTTTTCCAGTAACTCAGCCAGGAATTGTGGGTTTGTCTCTCGTCTTTGGGACCAGTTTTCTTGATATGTAAATAAACCATTGGAGAACAGAGCTGCAATAATTGATCAAACTTTAGGTACCCAGGATTTTTGTTTTGCCAACCCCCTTTCCTCACCAACCCTCACGCACCAGTTCACACACACACCAGTCCACCCACAAATCAATCCCCTATTCACCATTACTCCACTTACCAACCCCCAACTTACCTATCCCCGTTTCACCAGTCCCCCACTCACCAGTCCCCCACTCACCAATCCCCCAACTCACCAGTCCCCCAACTCACCAATCCCCCACTCACCAAACCCCCCATTCACCAATCCCCCAACTCACCAATCCGCCACTCACAAGTCTCCCATTCACCAATCCCTCCACTCACCAGTCCTTCCCCTTACTACTTCCCTCACTCACCATTCTTCCCACGTACCACCAATCCCCCGTCTACCAAACATCCTCCCTAGTCCAATCCTCACCAGTCCAGTCCCTCTCAACCCCTCTTATTCACCAGTCCCTGCTAGCTCACAAATCTCTCCCAACAACCAACCCCCCAACAAACCCACCTTTGCTCACAACCGCTCGACAGACCAATCCCCACCACCCAGCCGCTACACCCTCGTTATTTGTGGTAACAGTGCACCAGACTCCGATTATTTTTGCTTGCTTATACACGAGGCGAAATAAAAACAAATATTCCCGCAAAAATCACAACAGCACTCTACCGCTGTTGTCTTTTACCGCCGCCCCTCGTAATCCGCTCATTAGTGCCTCTGGAAGCCACGGAATATGAGGAATTGCCCAGGTGCGCCATGGTGGGGTCAGGTTTCAGGTTCGGGGATTTGTGCTTTTGCGGAAAGTGATGTTCTGGAATATCGTAAATTGTCCAGGTCTGCCATTTTGGTTTTGTACCGCCATGTGATTTGTGTGAAGTTCTGAAATATGCGAAATTAAGCAGGTAGTTCTTTTTGGTTCCAGGTTTCAGGTTCCAGGATTAATCTTTATGAGAAGTGAAGTTTTGGAATATCATTAATTGTCCAGGTACGATGTTTTTATTTCAGATTCCAGGGCGTGATTATGTGGGTATGTTGATTCCAATTTTCATGTTCCAGGATGTACATCTGGGGGGAATTGAATTTCTGGAATATGATAAACTGTCCACAGATCACTCATAATCCATTCACTCCAGTGTTATCTTTATTATTTTAATTTATGATACCTTTAATAAATTTATTCACTCCCATTTACAACTTCATTGCTAGAGATTTTGATAAGCTGAACAAAATTGTCTGGTGATAGAAAGTCCAGCGATATACAGTAGAGAGAGAGAGAGAGAGAGAGGGAGAGAGATCGTCATCGGAGTCAAGAGGTTAAGAGTCCAAAAAGCTAGAACAGAATCATTCACCTGAGAGCCAGCATCATCAAGGCTCTCTCTCTCTCTCTCTCTCTCTCTCTCTCTCTCTCTCTCTCTCTCTCTCTCTCTCTCTCTCTCTCTCTCTCAGGCGGTAAATAACAGTGAAGAGCGGGCAGTACATTGCAACGAGCGGAGCCACCAGTGCAACAGACCGCCCTCATTCCGCTGCAATAATGTGTTAATATCCCGCCCTCTTTCACCGTGCCGGACAACTAGCCTTAACGCGGCTGTAATACTTGGTGGGGGTAGGAAGTGTGGAGGTAATACCGGGAAAACAAGGTAAAGCGAGGAAATGTGGGTGCTTGGGGAAGATGCTGGTATGCGGGGAAATGTAAGCTTAATATAGGAAATGCAAGTGCTTGGAAAAGATGCAGAGGTACGTTACGGGGAAAAGTGAGCTTACGTCTGCATCTTTCACAGCACACACGGATGTACAAACGTTCCATAACACCATCCCAAAGCCCGAGTTGAGGACAGTGGACTGCGGACTGGCAGCTACAACCTGCGCTCCATCGGGTTCAAGTTAAAATGAGCCTGGATGATAATTACACCAATTTGTGTGTGTGTGTGTGTGTGTGTGTGTGTGTGTGTGTGTGTGTGTGAGAGAGAGAGAGAGAGAGAGAGAGAGAGAGAGAGAGAGAGAACTACATAAACAAATGTCTGTAAAACTAGAGTCAGGCTGTTCGTCCCATCTACCCTTCTCGCTTTATTGACTCCCTTCAGTCCCTCTCTTCATGACGCAGTATTACGTTACCCTCTCTTTACCACCGCTGTTACACCGGATATTGTTCTTTCGATCTCTTTACCTTCTTTCCAACACCATTAGGGCGGGCACGCAACACTCGTCTAGGCATGCACCCACATTTGGTACCTACCCAGCAAAATGAGAGAAGCATTAAGAGAGGCAGCCTAGTCTCAGTTAATGAAACAAGTTTGTTAGTGTAGACCAGTTTGAAGTGGTCTGTTTTTCTCTCTTTATAACCTTTTAATTAATCAGTCCTATCGCTTTTCTAATCTTTAAAGCTACTGTCACAATTAACATCATCTTACCCTGGCCGGAGAAAATTACCAAAGAGTTCAGGAGTTTAATAAAAGGAAAGTGAGAGAGAGGAAATGGAAGCCAAAAGCAAGGAAAGAGCGATAGAGGAAAGGAAGCAGAAAGAACGCGAAAGGAAGGAAAGGAATGGAGGAGAATCAAGGAGAGAGAGAGAGAGAGAGAGAGAGAGAGAGAGAGAGAGAGAGAGAGAGAGAGAGAGAGAACTGATAACCTCGTGGTCCAACAAGGTGTTTCGGCGTGACAGGTTAATATGTTGTCCGTCTGAGGAGACCCACCTTTGTGTGTATTGGAGATGTGCCTGCCGATGCTCTCTCTCTCTCTCTCTCTCTCTCTCTGGCAATTTTTCTAGTAATAGTTTTGTTATTTTCAGTATTTTGTCGTGTTCGTGTTAGTTTTTTTTTTAACAATCATTTTTTTTCCCCATTTTGATCCTACCTCAGTCAGTCTTTAGGTGGAGAACTCCGTTTTGTTTTAATGCAGTTTGCTGTGGTTCGTTGTGGTTTTCTTACATTTTTTTCTATGATGCTAATGTTTTTGTCTTTTTTTTTCTTGATACTATTTTGCTTCCTTGTTTTGTTTGTTTATTTTTCGAGAATCTGGTTTATTATTTATCTTTTTATTTCTTCTTTTAAGGTTGCTAACTTTGTTTTCGTGTTTGCTTGCTTGTTGTTTTGTTTTTCCTATGGGGGTTATTTGCCCTTTTCTTTTTGTTTTTTTCGCTAGTTTTTTTTCGTACTTCCTTTATAGCTGTTGCTGCTGCTGCTGTTGTTGTTGTTGTTCGTCTGTTAAACCTACCATATCCATGAGGGAAGATTTGCATATATTTGTTGTTTGTCCTTTTCCTTGTTTATTTGTTGGTACTTGTTTTGATGTTGCTCCTTTGTTGTCTTTTTGTTTTGTTCTTCTTGTTCTTTTTGTTGTCTTGGATGTTATGCTGCTGTTGTTTTCTCCCTGTTGTTGTCGTCGTTGAAGCTTTATTTATTTATTTATTTATTTATTTATTTTTTTTTTGTCCCCTGTAATTGGTAGTGTTGTAGCTCCCTATGCAGTCTCCAGCCACCCCATTCCATAAGGTATTCTCCTCCGTCACTTAGTTTTGGTTCCTTATGTCTTTGCTTCCTTGCACATTCTTTGGCCTAGGGGAGTGAAGTATAGACGCAGTATTTATTAAAGGGTGAACTATATCTATCCAACTATATACAGATAGATAGACAGATAGGTAGATGTGCAATAATTTAATGGGGTGTGCATTACAGATTCCCTTTCCCCTAAAGGTAACACTAATATAAAGAACAATAACAGCGATGTTTAATAATAGTAATAATAATAATAATAATAATAATAATAAAAAGACGTTTAGACAGGTATACTTAGGTAAAGAGATATTTATAGATAGAATGATAGACAGATAGACGGACGGATAAATATATTGATGCCAAAAATTTCCACGCATTCCTCACCATTTTTGCAAGTCGTTGGTGTAATAATTATAATCTAAATTATATAAAAATTAAGAGTAGATGATAAGTCAACATTTTAATATGGTGTTGTTTTACTTGTGTGCGAATATGAGTGAGTGTGGGTGTGTGTGCGTGGGCGTGGGGGGTGTACAGTACATGTGTGTGTGTGCAGATGTGTGTAGGTGTGTGAGTTATGTATGTAGTTTGAGTGTGTGTGGGAGAGGTAGTGCGTTGGACGTCACATGCTTATGTATCAGTGGTTGGTTAAGCTTTTCGTACTTGTGTCATATAATTAAGAGTCAGCCAGAGGACGTTAACACATTTTCATTCTTCCTTCTGCTAGATGATATTAAGTTGAAGACATAATCCCTAAGAATGACAGGGTTGACCTAGCTATAGTAACTTCTGCAACTGATAGTCTCCATTAAGCTGAATGTAACCTCCTTTAGATAGCTAGATTATAGTAAAAAAATAAATTATCGTAGTTAAAGGATTGGTGCTGTTGCTCATTGTTAGTTTTTATTGTGTTTAGTGTTTTTGTTGTTATATTTGTACGTGCATATTGTTCTTGGTATTATTGTTTTTTGTTGCGTTGTTATGCTGGTGTGTGTGTGTGTGTGTGTGTGTGTGTGTGTGTGTGTGTGTGTGTGTGTGTGTGTGTGTGTGTGTTTTGCCAGTCATGCTGCTGCAATTAATTTTGTTGCTATTGTTTATGTTTTTGTTAGGCTAGTGTTGTTCGTCTGATTGTTTGCGTTTGTGTTATATATGTTCTGAGTTAATGGTGATTACGCCACGTAGCACCACACGCTTCTCTCAGCTCATTTCCGCTCCTCACACTCTTGACTTGTGTCCTTCCAACAGATCCAAGCTTCATTTCCTGCGTTAGTGTGGAGATTATAGTACTACCATTCAGCAATTTTTTTTTTTCTGCCATACTCGCTCTCCTGTTACTTGTCTCCGCCCTTATTGCACTCGCACTTGTAACTTTCCATCCTTGCTGTATCTTTTCATGTACTTCTTACTTATCACAGTGTCTAGGTACCTGAAGGCTCTCACGTTCTTCATTACCTTACCATTCACCTATACTACATACTCGGGGACTGATTCGTCTCAACTTCATAGCATTACTCTTTATTATAATCACTTTCAGGTTTTCCTTGTTACAGTCACTTCTAGACTCATTTACCAACAGTATGGATTCCCACTCATCTTCACTTAAAAGAAAAGGATCATCAGCAGGCAGCAGTACAGGCAGTTTCCACCACCTCCCCTCTCTCGCCAGGGACACTGCAATATCCACTGCCAAACCTTTATATAGCTTTTGCCCGCCAGTATATACCTTGTGGTTCTGCTTGAAAGGTATCTCCAATGCGTAACTTTCTGCAAATATTTGAGCCGCACATTCTCTGCCATTCCAGAATCACCCTGTGCTTCACTCACCAGAATTTCAGATATTTGTCTTACCCAGAAATCTGCAGTGATGAAGAGGATGTTTCCCGGAGCGGTAGGAGACACATAGGTTAAATGCTTTCCGATAGGCAGACAGTGTTGAATATAAAGAGAATATTTATTTTGGTCTCACCGACAAACATTTAAATTCTGTTAAAAAAATAATACCCAGTTGTATATACTCGTGTGTGTGTGTGTGTGTGTGTGTGTGTATATATATATATATATATATATATATATATATATATATATATATATATACATTGTTTATTTATTCTAATTTGTTCCCCGCTTGTAGCAGTACCGTGCTACTAATACTAATATTTTCGCGGATTAGAGGTAAATAATAATTATGGCGAGTTACTTCCGTAGACTGGTATATAACATGGCGATTTACTTCCGTAGACTTCATCTTTTTATATCCTTTTCTGGTGACTGTATTGTTCATTCCATTTTAATACTGCTCTCTCTCTCTCTCTCTCTCTCTCTCTCTCTCTCTCTCTCTCTCTCTCCCCAGTTCTTCCCCCTCTCTCCCTCATTGTCCCCACCACCAGCACTATCCCATATTTAATTCAACCCATAAATCCCACGGTGCGAATGGCCGGGGCTCTGAAAAAATTCCCCTGTAATAAGCTTTCTTCCCCCGCGCACTCTGAATGGGCAGGGGTTTTGGCCACGTCGGGAGAGTGGAGAGAGGATGAGGGAGGAGGCGATAGTGGAGAGAAAAGGAGTAGAGGAAAATCTGGGAGAAAAGTGTGAATGGTAGAGAGAAAAGGGTGGAAGGTGGAGAAAAGAGAGTGGAGGGTGGAGACAACTGGAGAGAAGAGGGTGAAGGAAATCGGAGAGAAAAAAGTGGAGGGTGGAGAGAAAAGGGTGGAGGAAATCGGAAAGTTGGTGGAGAGACGTGAAGAGAAGCTGATGAAGAAGTGGAGATCGGAAGAGGGAGGAGAAAGTGGAGGTGAAGATGATTAGAAAGGAGGAGGACAATACAGTGGAGAGAAGGTAAAGGAAAACGAAAAGGAAGTGGTGGAGAGAAGATGAGGGAGGAGAAAGAGATGGTGGTGGAGCGAAGGTGAAGGAGGGGGAGGCAGTGGTGAAGAGAAGATACGGAAGAAGAGGAGGGAAGGAGAGAAGTTTCAGGAGGAAGAGAGGGAAGTGGAGAGAAAGAAAATAAAGTGAAGAGAACGAGGAGGGAAATTGGGTAGGAAAAGTAAATGAAAAAAAGTGCCTGAAAAGAGAACGAGAGAGAGAGAGAGAGAGAGAGAGAGAGAGAGAGAGAGAGAGAGAGAGAGAGAGAGAGAGAGACAGACAGACAGACAGACAGACAGAGACAGACAGGTGAGATCTAGAAGTGAGAAGGAAAGACAAGTCTGTGAAGGAGAGAGAAGAAGGATATAGAAATGAAAGGGAAGGAAAGTGAGATTTGGAAATGAAAGAAGATGAGAGGGACCTAAAGATAAAAGGGATGAGAAGAGAGAGCTAAGAACGAGAGAGATGGAGCGAACTTATAGAAATGAGACGAGGGTGAGTGACCTAGAAATGTAAGAGATGGAACAAGGAGTCAAGAAATCAGAAAATGAGGCAAGGATCCAAATATGAAAGAAAAAGGAGCGAGGGATATGAAGATGAAAGAGAGGAGCGAGACGTATGAAAAATTAAATATGAGTGAGGTTTCCAAAATTTATGAAAAAGGAGCGAGGGATATAAAACTGTAAGAGAAGGAGCGAGTGATCCGTGAAAGGAAAGGGAGAGGAGCACTTACCATATAATGCCTTAATTAGTTTACCTGTAACTAAGATTAGAAGACTGGGCCGGGTTCAAAAGGACGGGAGTTGGTAATCTTGCCGAGAGGGACCTGGAGATGAACCCTTACTTTCAGGTTTCTTTTCACACTCGCTGATGAAGGTCTCGTTGGTCCAGTGGTGGGGTGGTTCTCTGTCCATAGGTTGAATGGGTTTCTTTTGGAGATAGCAAGGAGGAAATGTAAACGTGACCTGTAGTATCTTTATTTCTTTACCTTTGCTAATAGAGGCGTCAGTAATTCTAGTGAGAGGCATAACCACACTGTCTTCATCATACGTACCTCATCAGTTGAATATAAAAAGTTTGGCGATAACGGGAAGAAATACGAAAGTCGTCCCCGTCTCCCCACCCCCTCATTTTTTTTTCTAATTTTAGCCTTAAGTGCTGGAGAGGGACGCCTTGCCGTGGTGACACCGATATAACCGGAGGGATTCACTGACCAGTTATACAAACGTCCCTCATCTCCTTATTCCCCCAAAGGAGAATGGTGGACTACTTAAGGAAGGTAACTTGAGCATGCAGTTTAGTGGGTTCATTTTACAGATGAAGTTTGGGCTGCAGCTACTACTACTATTAGCCACACTCTATCCCTCCCTAATGAAACACCCTGCAAATATAGTCACAGGTTGCATCACAAACAGTCGTCTCACAAAAGCTACATAAAATTGGCCGACGGTGGCGAAAATAATATACAAGGGTGATCCTGTTACTTTATCCAGGTTTCTCATCACTTTTGTTAATCAAGTCTTTGGCAGTTCTGGTGACGGGTTACTTCACTACGTGATGCCTCTCGCAAAGCCAATAGTCTTCTGATGATAAGAGTAATATCCATGTGTAGCCTGGTACTCTAACTCTTGGGTGTCTATTCACCGTCAATAATGAAGTCTTCTCGGATGCGGTGATAGTTGATGGTTCATAACACATTAAACAGCATCCACTGCCCTATGCTATTATTAAGCTTTGTGGGGATATCTCGCACTGAAAGGTCTCACTTGAACGGAGAATATAAATAAAGTAAATTGGTGCACTATAAATCAAATAGAAAAGAAAGAGACGTATTTTGAAAGTATGTTCCAGATACTCCTGCTTGGGGTGAGGGCAGTGGGACCTAACGTCGTACAGTTTTATGTTCAGAGAATCTTAGGCAGCAAAAAATTAAACAACTGCCCCTATTAACATCAGACCATTCACTCATCTCAAAGAAACCTTCCACAGAAAGTATTTAAAATATTATAGTGTAACTGACAGGAAGAGTGTTAAGGCAAGGAACAGGAAAAGCAAATATTGATATGGAGGTGGAAGGTAGAGAACTGGGAATAGTTACTGAAAGATTTGGCGCAACGGAACACACAAAGGGGGAGTGAGTGAAAGCGAGAATGTCCTAGATGAAGTGGAATGTAGGTGGAATGGGTGAAGTGAGGTGAGGTGAGGGTCGTTTAGAGAGAGACGGGAGGGCTGAGTGAATTGAGTAAATCTGTGTGCAAACTCTTGGTCTTGTGGCTCTGTTCTGATCACAGTTTCTCTTCCTTTCTTTTTCATAGATGACTTGGAATCTTGGTGACATGGGAGAGTCGAGGTGTTAGGTGCAGTTAAGGGAGAATTGAATATTTTGGGTGATTCTCTGTGCAAACTCTATTTTATATATATATATATATATATATATATATATATATATCAGTATATATATATATATATATATATATATATACTGATATATATATATATATATATATATATATATATATATATATATATATATATATATATATATATATATATATATATATATATACTGTATATTGGTGGTAGGTGGGGGCGCTCACCATCCACTCACTGAATGTAATGCTGCTCTCGGGTGTCTGCCCTGTCCTCTCCTCCATCCTTCTTTCCATCCATCTACTTCTATCTTTCTTTCCTTCATTATTTCCTCGTCCTTCTGCCTACGGGTGACTTTACACTCCCTCTTCTGTCTTTCATTCCTTTATTCTTTCCTCTTTCTTCTGCCTGTGGGTGACTCTACACTGAGTGACAAGCCAAATGGTTTCCTGTACACCAGGAAACCATTTACTTCGCTGTGTGGCAACCATATAACCAAATTTTTGCGCCTGGTGGTTTAGTGGGTAATTATTGTGCTCCAATCGGATTAAGCCGGTGAAGGTTTATATCCAAGGGATGGTTGGGATTTATTGCTCACGTAATGCCACTCAGGGATAAGTGAGGTTGGTCACTCGCATCTTAAATGTCAGGACCAACTGCCTAGCCCAGGGCTCCTACGCTTCTCATGGGGCAACGTAGGATTGGAATATGGATGGATGGATATACTGTGTGTGTGTATATATATATATATATATATATATATATATATATATATATATATATATATATATCTTTTCTTTTCCTACTTTTGCTGTCCTGGAATGTAGGTGCAGTTGGTGAGGAAATTTGTTAAGGAAGAGACAGGCGAAAAGAGTATACCTGCATGTGTAAACATTTTTTCATATAATGTTTCAGTGATAACAGCTCTTGCTTTCTACATCCTCGATGAAGTGAATTGTAGGTGAGGTGAGGTGAGGTAAGGTGGGGGTCGTTCAGGCTGAGGCAGGAGAGAGGAGTTGGGTCAGGTAGACTTTTTTCACTTTGATTACTTTACTTTCTATGGTGTTTTCCTTTTCTCTTTCAACTCAACGATTTCTTCATAATAAAGGGATACTGCGTTTCGATAGTATTATACTCTTCACTACGAGACGTCCTCGTGAGGTGAATAAAATCGTCTGGCAGGAGTAAAGAAATGTTAAAAGGCGTCATCGAACGTTTCTGCCTGTGACTACCACCCTAGCTCTTTCCCCTGTCCACACTAATAGCAGATGTCATGGTGAAAATGTTTATGTAGTATTAAACGAAGAAGTCAGCTTTACATGTCTTCTATAAAAGCACCCGTAAGAAATACTAAATGATTGCACCGTCGTGTATACGGTCACTATATATAACAAGCCATTTACTGTAAATCATGCCAATTCTGATACTGTCTAGATTTAATGCATATTTTCCATGTCTCTGCTGATGTTATCAACAATTATTGCCGACTAATCGTTTTCCTAATGTGTCTTTCCAGGCATTATGAGACGAATTTGCTTATCGTTGAGCTTTGTTTGCGCTCATGTCTGGACTGTCACACTGCCTCCATCAGAATCCATTTATTCCCCGGACTACTTCTCGTTGGAACTCCCTTCCTCATGTTAATCTCCCCCCAAACTTCAACCAACAGCAGTTCAAGTCGAACTGTTAGGTTTTTCCATGAATGGAAGAAAACGGAAAGCAGGTGTATAGAATTTTTTTGTTTTCCCTTCCTCTGTTCATCTGCCGTGTAAAATACTATCCCATTTTAAGCACTGCACATTGTGCAGGCTGCCATCCACGCTTCCCAGCACATTCTTCTTTTCACCCCACTCTTCCCACTCCACACACCAACTCATGCTGCCCTCCAAACACACCCCTCCAGACACACCTCCCTTCACGCAACGCTTCCCATTTCACACTCACCTTTCAACCACCTTCCTTCACTCTTATTCCATTACCTCCATTCCCTGTTCTTCATCCGTTTCTCCTACTCTGTTCTCACTCTCCTTCCTTCATCCTTTTTCCTTTACCCTCCTTCCCACACCATCCTTTCCTCACCATCCAACTCTCAACTTTCTTCCCTACGGTAACCCTTCTGTCACCCTTATCCCTCACTCTCCTTCCCTCGCCCTTCTTCCTCTACCCACATCCTTCGTCCCTCACCCTCGCCCTTCCTCCCTTACCCTTTCTCCCTCACACTCCTACCTACCACACCGTCCCTACATCATTCTCCTTCCCTCACCCTTCTCCCCTCCTGCCCTCAACACAAATCCCCCATCACAGCGTCTCACCCTCCCCAACCTCTCCTTGTCTCACTCTCACTTCCTTCATTCCCTCACTCCTTCCCTCATCCTTTCCCTCTCCCCCCCCCACACATACACCATGTTCGGTTTTACCCCCCACCTCCTCCTGCAACCACCACACCCCATCCAGCCCCATCCTCTCCACCACTACACTCTACCATCACCACTACCACACTTTATCTTCACCACCACCACACTCTATCTTCACCACCACCCCACTCTGTCTTCACCACCACCCCACTCTGTCTTCACCACCACCACACTGTCTTCACCACCACCACACTGTCTTCACCACCACCACACTGTCTTCACCACCACCACACTGTCTTCACTACCACCACACTCTACGTTCACCACAAAACTTCCTACTCCTACCTTCCCAATATTCACTTCTCCATCTTCCTTCCTTCACACTTCCTCCCTCACCCTTCTCACCACCACACACGCCGCACCACCTCACTTTCCAACCACTCCACATTTCCAACCACCCATTCCCACATCATCACCCCTTTATTCTCCTCCCTCACTTTCATTTTCTCACTCCTCCTCCCTCCCATCCCCTGCCACTGTCTTCCCAGCATAGACCCTCGCTCACTCTGTCACCCACCCTATTCCACTCTCTGTTCCTTTCCCCTTTTTTCTCTCTTCACTTCCCTCACTCATCTTTCCTCAGTTCACTTCCCTTACTCATCGTTCCTCAATTCTTCTCTCAGCCTCTCCCTCACCCACATCACCGTACCTAACCTTCCCATCAACACACACACACACACACACACACACACACACACACACACACACACACACACACACACACACACACACACACACACACACACACACACACACACACACACACACACACACACACACACACACACACACACACACACACACACACACACACACACACACACACACACACACACACACACACACACACACACACACACACACACACACACACACACACACACACTTCACCTTCTCTCCCTCCCCTCCCTCCACACAAACACTCCACCTACCCTCCACCCCAACTCACCCACCATTCTTACTACCTCGCCCTCTCCACCACTTACTCCCTCACCTCTCTTATCCTTCCCATCACCCACATCATCCCACCGTCCCTTGCCACACACCCTACTACCAACCCCACCACTCACCTCCCCCCGCCACACTCCACTGCCGCCCACTCAGCCATTCCCACCAATTTCCCCAAACTCGAGTGTGTTTGCCCTAAGACTTTAAGCAGAAACTTTCGCGGGCGCTCAAACGAATTAATGTGGAATCTGCAAATCTCTCAGAACACAACACTAGACAGCGCTCCTCGGGGCCTGAATGCGCTCATCTGGGTTTGTGTAAAGATTGAATTCACGCCGAATTTTGGTGTTTTAAGTGAGAGAATTAATGTAATCGGAAGTATATACGTAGCCAGAAAATGCAAAGGGTCGGGGTAATTAGCAGCATGAGAAGAAAAATAACTAACAGATTTTACTCGGCTTAGGAGATCCCTCATATAATGAAGGGGTTGATTGATGAAGGCTGTATCTTACTCCTCCCGTTCGAAAAGTTTCACCCAAGCTTATTAACATCGTCAAGTGATAGCAAGAATAATTAATACAGGCCATAGGAGTGGGTGGGAGGGAGAAACTGAAGAGAGCTTAAGTTCTTTATTCATCTAACGTTTCGAACTAGACAGAGTCCATCCTCAGGGAGACTGTACAAAAGTGAGGGAATCAGAGCTATTTATACACAGGACGTACCTTGGACCATTGTTGTGTCTGTTGCTGATTGGCTGCCTTCCTCAGTTGTGTTGACCTGAACTGATGGTCTTATCCTGACCTGACCCCGCTTCTCCCTGTGCTTAATTGCTCCCTCTTCCCCATCCATCTGGTGAGGTCAAAGCCACACCTGCCGCAGTGAATGACCAACATATAAAGCCATCTCTATGATTAGTGGCGTCTTTTGTACATATATGTGCTCCCTCTAAAGCTTTTCTTATCGTTTCATCCAACCCCTTGTTTAAAATCGTAGATGTCGGCACTGATCTGTATGCAGGACTAGAGAAATTGGAATGTTACGTCAACGCACCTTTGCCTTATGTTCTAGTAGTCTTTTCGCAAGACCTCTCCCGGTATCACCTTTTTTTTTTTATCAACGTTACTTTCACCTTTATCCTTTATTAGTGGGCTGATCTTTACCCCTGATGAAGGAGCTATTCTTAATTCCGCTTTTTGTAAAATTTCACAAATTACGAAAGCCATGTATGAGTTTAGGGCAGATAATTATGTATCTTTCATTCTCTTGATTTGCGTTCGTATAATGATCACTGTTCCCTTTCATTATCCTTCCCGATTTATTTGTGAGACTTACAAGCCAACCTTCAGGGTAGCCTAATACAACTTTTTAAATGAATCTATTATGTACTTACATTCTTCGTCTAAGAATTCTTTACTTCATGCCCTAAAAGCTCGCAAGAAACAAACTATCGCTACGCCTGATTTCGTTCTGCTACTGTGAGCGGATAGATAATGAACGAAACCGTCCCTGTTGGTTGACTTTCTGTATACCGAGAATTTTACATATTTATCTTTTCCCCACATTATGGCATCTATAAATGGTAACTATTCTTCTTCTTTTTTCTGCGTGAACGGGATATCGCAGTTTACAGTGTTTACCATCCTTAACTTATTTTCTATATGTTCCACTCGGCACTATAGCTTGTACATCATCAATATATCTGAGCCATGTGGATCCCTTACCCATAATTCTTTTGTAATTGTCAGCCTCCACTGTCTCCCTGTAGAGGCAGGCCATGACAGAGGCTCTTGTGCTGTACATATTCTTTACCGTTGAACGTAAATGCTCCAAACTCCACGCGTGGGAAGGAGAGCCATTATAGTCGGTAGATTAATGGGCAGCTTCTTATCTCGTTACACATGTAGGTCTCTTCTAAGTCAAACAAGATCTGGCATTTGCAGATATAAAAATATAAAAGGTGTGACCATGCTGACTTACCTCATCATGGTCACGTCTTTCCTGTATTTGTCCCAGACGACAGCACACGACTTTAATTAAATGTGAGGGAGTCGTAAAAGCCTCGACTGGTGGGAGCAACATTAGTCCTTTATTCCAGCCAACCGTCAGATCATTTTATTTAGCTGAGCATCATGTAACCCTATTTCCCGTGGACACACTGAGATAGAGTTAGCGTCCGACTGTTTGTTATCGTTTGAGATGTAAAAATAACAGAGAAATTAAGACCCACACACAGCCATGGACATAAGCTGACTCGCTGTTAAAATTAATCTGTTCTGCATTTAGGGCATCTACGTCATGTTCTTCTTGACGCATCTTTTCATAGAAAATCATCTATGGGCAGAGAAACTTACTGAGCCTCTCACAGCTAAGGAATATTAACCAGAAGAGATAAAGTATTAGTTGAACTTTTGTCCCCAACTGTGCACACCCTTTTCTCTTGAAACGTAGGAGCTGCTGGCCTGTGTGCACCACGAGCAGTGTTCGACGGGGCCGTCTGTTCACCGCGTCAGTATCACATTTTTTTTTTTCCACTTACCACCTTGTCCCACCTCTAGACATAGATTGTCACTTTACCATCCTTTTTTATATATTTTTTCTTGAAATTTTAGTATGAATTGGTGAATAACTATTTGTATCATTAATAGAATTAAGAGTAATAATATTAGAAGTAATAGTAGAACAACTGAATATACATTGTCTCGCTTCATTGAGCACTCCGTTGACGGTTCAGCCTTTGTGGTTTCCTGTTGTAGTTTCTGGACCCCTTCCACCGCACGTGTTACTGGGCGGTATCGGTAGGCTAATGATGAACATAGTAACATATTCCATTACCTGCGTTGCAAGCAGCTTAATATCTCCAATGACAGAGAAGAGAAGGCTAGGAACCGAGATTTTATCTCCTCTGCTTGATGAGCAGAAGGTGATTACTGAACCGAACTGAAGATTTGGCACCCCACGACACAATGAGATACTGGATGACGATGGCGGCGGTGATGATGATGATGATGATTGCAATTACCACTTCCTCCTTTACCCCGGCTCCACTTGAGACGGTCCTTATGTCGGTGTATGGACGGGCTGCGTGACAGAGACCGAGGCGCCCTTGAGAAATGGGCCATCAGGGGCGGGAGGGGGCCGTATCGATGAGCCCTTTTTGCTGGATAATGAACTCTGGGATTACCCAGCGTTTGTTTACCTGACGTGACTAATAGGACGGTGCTGGGGTGGTGATGATGGAGAAGGCACTGGGAGAGAGGAGGAAGAGGTGGAGAGGAGTGAGGAGGAAGATGAGAGGTGAGGAGGAAGATGAGAGGTTAAGAGGAAGAAGGGGTGTGCAAGGATGAAGATGGGAGAAGTAAGGAGGAAGAGAAGAGGGATGAGGAAGAAGAATGGAAGGATAAGGAGGAAGAGGTAAGGAATAAATGAGGAGGAAGGGAGAGGTGAGGAAGTCGGGCGAGGTGAGGAAGAGGAGGAGGAACATGAGAGTCCTGAATTGGTTTGGGATGGAGGTGAACTAAGAGAGAGAAAGAGAGAGAGAGAGAGAGAGAGAGAGAGAGAGAGAATTTTAAAGGCATCCTGGAGAAACAACAGATAAAGACATAGGAATAATTCTTCTATGACAGTAATAAAAAACTATTGAGAAGTTTTACCAACTACAGAAATCGCATATAATCAACAAGAGAAATATGAAATAGGGAGGAATGTCGAGAAGAAGAATGAAACGGCTGAGAGGTAATATGAGACAGGAGGAGGAGGAGGAGGAGCAGGAGGAGGAGGAGCAGGAGCAGCAGGAGTAGAAGAGGAAGAAAAATGAAAACGAAAAAGAAAATAAAAACGGGGAGATGCAAATTGAGGAAAGGACTGGGATCGGTAAAAGTGGAAAATTAAGTACCAAAGTTCCCAATTTAGAAGGAATCTCACGGTATACTTGCAGATTAAAGAATACACTACTAACCTGTTCACTACAAGAGGCTTTTCTGCAACCTGAATGTAATCGTCTGGCCGTAATAAGGAAAAAAATCGAACCAAAAATTCACCACGAGAGGTTTGCTTAAGTTACAGAAAATCGTCAAAATCGTCAAGCCCTGGCATGATACAAATACAAAGGCGTCATCGTATGGAAAGGGTTAATGATGCAAACATGACGCAGATCCCGAAAAACTCCGCTATTAAAAACGCACAAAACCAAAATAAAAAAACTGGAAACTATAAGGAAGCGGCAGACAGACAAAAAAAAAAGGGTGTGAGGGGGGACGAACTCAAAATTAAGATGAGAGCAATAGAAGGAAAAAATGCAAAACTAAAGCAGAAATAAAAAATGGCGAAAACTAAGGCAAGGAGAATCGTGGAGAGAAGAGAGGGAAAAAATCTCTTTGGGGGTGAAAGTTGTTGAAGAAAAATGTCAGAGTAAAATTGTTTGAAAATGATCTAGACAGCGAGGAGGAGAGGAGGAAGGCTGAGAGAGAGAGAGAGAGAGAGAGAGAGAGAGAGAGAGAGAGAGAGAGATGCAAGATATGAAATTGCACTGTGTAATGGATTCTGTGTGCGTGTGGGTATGCTTCTGTGTAGGAGAGAGAGAGAGAGAGAGAGTGTGTGTGTGTGTGTGTGTGTGTGTGTGTGTGTGTGTTTATTTGTGCATGAGCGTTTTATGTGTGTCTGCGGTAATCTCTGTTTGTGTGCATGCTTGTGTATGTATAATATGATCATTTTGTGTATGGTATGTTTGAACATGAGTTTGTATGGTGTGTATCTATGTTTGTGTATGTTTGTATCTGTGTGTTTCTTTATGTGTACGTACGTTTACCTGCGCACCGAAAGCAGTTAGGTTTTCATCCCCGCCTGGCTGCTTGTCTGCCTGCCTGTCTGTGTGTCTGCCTCCCTGTCTTTCCGCCTGTTTGTCTCTGTCTGTCCATACGGTACAAACTAGTAAGAGGATCATGGTGAAAATTTTGTAGCAACTTCCTATTAACCCCCAAATTAAAAGATTAAAGTTAGGTGGCATAATTTGGGGATACAAGGATGCTGTCATGCTTTGAATAAATTGCTGAGCGTTAAATCGATCCCGTTTTTTATTTTATTCATGTTTTTCATAGGATTTTATTAAACTTTAGAATGGTTTTTAGAGGTCAGTGAAGGCTATACAGTATCTACCCCTTTCAAGTCGAAAAGTTTCTCCCAAACTGGGAGCGAAATGAGCAAGAGAGTAGAGGGTGGGTGCGTGTGAAGTGTTTTGTGTGATGAACCTCTTTGAATTATTGGAGAGAGTGGTGAAGGTATGACCTTTGCTGGTTGTCATCATTATATTGTCTGTGTTTCTGCACTTGACTTTCTTCATATTATATAGTGTGAGGAGTGAGAATATATATATATATATATATATAGTATATACAAAACTGTGTGTGTGTATGTGTGTTCTTCCATGCATGCTTTTCTATTCACCAGCTCTGTGGGCCTCATATCTGCGAGATTACTGCTTGAGCCGAAGAAAGGATAGTACCATCATAAAGGTCTGGCCTTCACAGTACACACAAAAAGTTTCTTCACACTCACCGTCCCACACACACATTCTAAACTACTGAATGATGCTGTTTGAAACTCCATATTGTATGCTTAGTCTCAGTAGCCATTATTTTCGTTTCTCTCGTGTTTAGTCCTCTTCCTTCCTTACGATAATATTCAACTTAAGGACCTCTGGTAATGAAGTTATTATCGAATGCTTTATCTAACCACCTCCAGTTCAGCATGTCACCTAAAACTAAATAATACAGTCAGGAAATTACACGAAAACACTGAAAAGGATGTCGCCGTTTTGAAAGAGTTAAAGACTGCGGAATACGTCTGATGTGTCCCAGCTCACATTAGTGCCTATTTGCAGTAAACACCTACTTTTTCTCATGATTTCACTCTTTAAAGTAAATGAAAGTCACTCTGCTCTGATGACGTAGCTCTTATACTATCCTTCCTACATTCTGAGGCTTTCAAGAGGATTATATCGCATTTACTTAATCCCGTCACCACTAAAGACGCGTCCAAAGTTGAAGAAATCGTTTCGTATCAGCAAGAATGAAGTAAAAATGTCGTACTCGGGTCAAAAGAGCTAAGCCTTACACAGATGCCGGAAACATTCACATGTCATATTCACGAGCATAATTACGACCATTTCCTATCGTAACTTTGATTTGTATTTGCACAGAAATATAGAAAAGCGTAGAATCGTGCTGTGTTTATTTAAGGTCCATCTCCCAAAACAAGAGGTGGCTGCGACAGGGACGCCTTCTTGCGGTGGCACCGATCTAACAGGGCGTCTCTTTCTTGCGGTGGCACCGATCTAACAGGGCGTCTCCGTTGGCCTGTTAGTGCGCGACCACACGTGCCCTCGAACATATGTTGGCAACACAGCTGGCAACATGTTTGGGTACATGTATGCAGCAGTATTTGGACGGATGTATGCAAACATGTTTCAGTGCAGCTTCGAACACTGGCAGCAGAGGCGATGGGATAAGTCTGTCCATACCAGGCAGCTGAAACTTCATCATGATGTTGCCAACATGATCTGGACGCTGCTGTTCCCAACATGTTTGCAGCGTGTTCGTTATTGTGTTGCTTACATGTTACCAGCACTTGTTCGAGCACACGTGTGGACTCGCCCTTATGCGAACATCCCTAAACTCTCTCCCTGTTCTGAGGAAGGAGGATGGTAGACTGTAGGAGAAGGTCAGCCTCGACCTGCGGTCCAACGGTCTCACGTTCAGATGAACCTTGTGTTGAAACATTGCCACTACTAGGAAGGACGAGGAAAGATGTCAGATAGACACATAGTTTGTCACACACACACATAGACAGACAGATAAATAGATAGATAGACAGACAGACAGATACATATAAATGGAGGGGAGTTAGGGAGGTACCTAGGGAAAAGGAAGAGAGGGGAAGGGAGGAAGGGAGAGAGTTAGAGGAAGAAAGAGAGAGAGGAGGAAGTGAAAGGTAGAATTAGGAGAGGCGAGGGGTCCCAGTGCTGCATACTGAACACAGACCTCGTCCCTCTACGAATTAGGTCCATCTAAACAGAGGGAAAGGGGGAGGAAGGAGGGGCGAGAAGATGAAGATATGTAGCAAGTGGAAAGGGAAGGAGGAAGAATCAGGAGAGGCGAAGGTTTCCAGCGTAGGGAGAGCAGTAGCGTAGGTACCGAGGGAGTGTGGGGGACATATCGGTACGCTAAAATGCTAACCCCCCCCCCCACACACACACACCCCTCTACTCTGCCCACAACCTAATGATCTTGGTGTACTGAGGAATGAACAAGCAAGAACCGAAAACATCAATATGGATGAATTTGTAAACAAGGTGTCGGGTAATCACAATATATATTAAGATTAAGCAATTCCAAGACACACACAAGGAAAGCATAAATAAATCTGCTTTATTTTCTGTACAGTGCAGACTGATTAATTTATATTTTGTGAAGGATTTTCTGTTCAGTGCAGGCTAAGCTGAATTTGGGCAACTAGTCTTTATGAGTACTGGAAACTTATATATTTCGTAACTGTTATAAAGCGATTATTTTCAGTGCGCATCACACACAGTGTGTGATACTGTCTTTACACTGGTAAAGTATGTCGTGCAATATATATCCATCTTATCTCTTATTACAGAATTTCGATATTTATTTCAGTGGATTTCAGACGTGTTATATATTTTCATATCCACCATAATCATAATGCTATATAGTGCCAAGTAATAATTTTGAAAACTTTCGCATGATGTTTCGTCGCGTATTAATAGTGGTGTTGGAGGAGTAGTAGTAGAGTAATATTTCTCTCTCTCTCTCTCTCTCTCTCTCTCTCTGTGCACACACACACATATATATATACTGCCATCCCACACCAACCTCACGCCCCTCTCTTACGCCCTCCCCCATGGCCAGACTGCTAGCTACGCCACTGAGAGAGAGAGAGAGAGAGAGAGAGAGAGAGAGAGAGAGAGAGGGCGGGGGGGAGGAAGGAAACACGGAGAGGAAAGAATAAGGAAAGGCGAAGTGTCCCAGTGAACCGAGCTCGACATATAGTGGAGAGAAGAAATGTGAGAATGCGGGGGGGGACTGAGGTAGAATACAAACAGATAATTAGGACGGGCAGGGAGGGGAGAAGCAGGATAAGGAAATGCGTTAGGGAAGAACAGAAGAGGCAGGGGTAAACAACGCAGTAAGCTGGACACAAACTTTCAAGGTAATTTCTTGAGAGAGAGAGAGAGAGAGGGGGGGGGGGAAGGAGGGAAGAATAAGGAGAGGCGAGGTGTCCCAACGCAACGGGGCCCGACACAGACCTCGTCTCTCTCCAAGTTAGTCCAAGTTACGTCTTAAGCAAGTTATCTGCCTCACCTCACCCACCCACCACCACTTGCTCCACCACCACCACACCCTTCTCCACCACTTCCAACTCCACCATCACACCTTCCTCCTCCGCAACCATACTTTCTCTCAGTTTGATCCTTCTTCTTTCCCTCTCTTTTTCTCTACATCACCCTCCTTTCCCCATCGCACCCTCCACCCTCTTTTCTCCCCTCCCCACCCACTCCACCTTCTTCCCTAAAACATCCTGCACTACATTCTCCTCGCCTCCATCCCACCCAATTCTGTCTCTCCTCTCCCTAACCCTATATCTCTCCCACGCTTTTCCCTCTCACACCCTTTTTTCTCTCCCTTACCCTCCTTTCCCTTGCTGTCCTTTCCCTCCTTTCCCTCGCTGCCCTTTCCCTCACCCTTCTTTTCCCCTCCCTCTTTTTCTCCTTCACCCTTCTTCCTTTCACCACCCTCCTTTCTTTCCAACTTTTTCTTTCATCCCATGCCCTCAGCCCTCTTCCACACCCTGTCGCCTTTATTTCCCCATCACACCACCACCTCTCTCTCTCTCTCTCTCTCTCTCTCTCTCTCTCCGCATTCTTTTCTTCCTCTCCACTTCACCCTTTTCTCATCCGCACCGCCTTTACCTTCTATTTCCCAAACACACCCTCTTCTCCAAATCTCCCTTTCTCTACCACACGTTCTCACCTGAGCCATCATCATCTCTTCTTCCCCCACCGATCCCCCCCTCTTTCCTCACCACATCCTTCCTTTCTCCACCACACGTTCCATTTTCTCCACCATACTCTCCACCGTCTTCACACCTTCCATCCTTTCCAATGCACCCTCCTCCCTCTCAGTACACCCTCCACCCTCTCCAGTGCACCCTCCACCTTCTCCAGTACACCCTTCACCCTCTCCAATGCACCCTCCACCTTCTCCAGTACACCCTCCTCCCTCTTAGTATACCCACCACCCTTTCCTCTCCAGTACACCTTCCACCCCCCTCCAAGGCACCCTCCACCCTCTCCAGTACACCCTCCACCTTCTCCAATGAACCCTCCACCCTCTCCGCCTCACCCTGCGCTCCCTAAGCGTTGTAGGGTACAATATCATAGTAGGAAGAATGTCGTGCTTGATGGCTCGACCTAAGATGTTTGGGAAAACTGTACAATCTTTTGAGTATGCTGAGTATTCCTTAACCGAATTAAATCATCTGTGATTTTCAGAAAAAAATCTCTGTGTTTAAAGGATTAATGAAGACAGGCTTTAACCCCTCCACTTTGATGGCATCTTTGTTTTGTTTGTTCTTGCTACCTGGAGTTCCTTCTGTACGTTGACTCTTTTTTCTATTCAGGGTACCAGCAGTCTAATTTTTAATAACATACGATGGACATAATATTATAGTTGTGGAGGTTTTTTTGATTGTCATTCTTAACTCGACCTAATCTGACCTTGCCTAACCTAGCAACCCAAACTGACCTACCGAACAACCCAAACTGACCTAACCTAACCTAACCTAACCCAACCAAACCTAACCAAATCTAAAGGAACCTAATTTTCACATAGATGCGATGACGAACGGATCTACCATTCTGTGCATCCTCCTCCTCCACGTTTACTAAGTACTAAAAAGTGCATTTGCAGCGGATGTGTATACAAGAGAAATGGCGTAAAATTGCTCAAGTTAAATGGTGAACATATTACTTTCACACTCCGTTAATTGGTTGTAAATCAGAAATAGTACCCATGTTTACACTTGTGTCTCGTTGCTTACTGTGCTTTGTTCTTTTGGATGCAGGTTAATGATCTGAAACAATTACAGGTGTTCCATAAACTATCGATAAAAATTTGGAGTCTGTTTACACCTTCCCGCACTCAGTAATACGGCCGAAAGTTCCGAGCCGAAGAGGTAAAAGATAAGACTCGTATTAGTCCCTTTTTCACAGCCTGCATCAGCCTATTGCACCTTAGGTTTCTTCAAGCACTGTCTTCCTCAGCTTTCATCCCTCCCTTATTGCATCCCCCGCACACACACCTCACTGTCCACCACTTTCCTTTTCTCTACTACCCTCCTTCCCATGTTATCCTCCTTAATCCTCACTACTATTGACACTGTTCACCTTCACTACACCCTAGAACGTTCCGCACTCGACACACTCACCACACAGGTTCCTTACGCACCAGCGACACCTTGCACGTAGTTTTTTTCAATTTCCTCCACATCTTTCATACGCCTTTGTTTTTGTTTTTTTTAATGCGGGGAAGAAGGAACCAAAGGCCGTGACGCATATGAAAAGTTAATGATAAAACAAGAATAATAAATAACCGTAAGTTACAGTTTGCTTATACAGAGTTAAGAATTATTCCATTCAGTACGGTGATGAGTTATTCAGGTTGCGGTGAGACATTTTTTTTTTTTTTTTAACTTGGGAAGGATCTTTGAGTCTCGGAAGGATAAGATTTTATTATACGACTTCTAAGAGAATTTACAGTACGTTATTAGGAAGTCTAATTACATGAATAATTAATGGTTAGTAGTAATGGAAGCAGGATGTGTAGACGACATTATCACCGTTTAAGATGCCGCTATTAATGTCCCACTTCTGACGATCCAGAGGCGGCAGACTACAGGCATAAATTTCCTCTAATAGCACCCACTTCTGTGATGGCCGAGGAAGAAGGGGATGAAAGAGGGAAAAACCAATTGTAGCGATGTTTTCGAAACTTCGCAACTTATTTGGCTGCAAACAGAAACAACTTTTCGACAAAAGAGTTTTCAGGAGTTCGCAAGAAAAAAAATCACTTTTAATTACCGGCCCCGTACCTGCAAAAGTTTGGGAAGAGGGGATGGTGACAGCTCACTCTAAAACATTTTTTCGCTCTCCCTCATTATCCTCCTCATTCTGTTGCTGTATCCTAGCATGTCTTCTTGCTTGTCGGTGTATTTTATTCTCCTCTGCTCATTTTGTCAGCTCAGTTCCATAATTTCTCATATTTTTCCTTTCTGTTCTGCATGTCCAATACCCTGTTTTTTTACCCCAATGTTCTCGTTTTTCCTCTCTCGCTGTTCTGCATACCCTATCGGCATTCTTCCTGAGTTTCTGATTTTCTTTTCTAACTGATGTATATACTGTCTCCCGCTTTTCCTGAAATTCTCTTTTTTTTCCTTGCTGTTCTACGTATTGTGTAACCCGTTATTTCCCTCCTTTTGTAACGTTTTCTTTCTGTCCTCCATACTGTGTCACCTGTTATTCCTATTTTCTCTTTTTTCTCTCGTCCTTATTTTCTCTTACCCACTTTTCCTACTTTTCTCATTTTCGCCTCACTGTTTTGCATATTCAGTCTCCGTTTTGATTATTTCTCCCACCGTTTTAGTTTTTTTTTATAATGTCTTTTTCCTCCACCTGTGCGCATTATATCACCCGTTGAGCAATTTTTTTCTTTTTCTCCCATTGTTTAGATTCTGTCACCCTTTTCCATTTTCTTCTCGCTGTTTTATTGTTACCCGGTTTTATTCTCTCTCTCTCTCTCTCTCTCTCTCTACATATATCCCCCGTTTTCCCTATTTTATCCCTATTCTACCTGATTTTCTCCCCTTTTCCCCCTACGCCTACTTTTTGCCCTCTCGCATTTCCCTTTCGTCTTGGGCTTTGTGTGATCTCTCCAGGCCTCTCGTAAGTGCCGACCCGCCCAGCCCCTTCCCGACGTGGCCAACTTCAGAAAATTTATCTCCTCCACACACACGGCCAGCTGACGGAGACCCTAGGGGGACGAGAGGGCGGAAGAGGCAGGCAAAGGAACGCTGGGGTAAAAGGGGCGAGCTGGGAGTGAGGGTAATAGGGTGAGAGAGGGAGTATGGGGTGGGGGAAGGAGGGCGATAGGATAAGGAGGAGATGGGAGGAACGGACGGACGGGGACGCGAATGGGGATCTGGTGAAGCCAAAGAGACTGAATAAGTGAGGTGGTTAAAGCAGGAACGGAAGGAGGAATGTGTTTTGAAAACTTTGTGGAGCGATATTTAGGGAACCTAAAGGGGACGGGAAAATTAAACAGGTTAAAATAAGAAGAGAAAGAAGAATATATGGCAAGGCTTAATAAGAGAGAGGAACGTGAAAGGGGCTGCTGAAGAGCCAAAGAGGACAGCATATAGAACCTTGTTAAATAAGAACGGTAGGAAAAGCTGCGGTAATGGGAGAGGATGTAAGCGAAAGAACTGAAAGGATGTGAGAGGGACGTCAGAGGGGTGTGAAACCGAAAAGGCAGAAGATTTAGAGTGGTTAAAGTAAGAACGAGTAGATGGAAAAGTTTAGGGAGTTAGAGGGTGTGAAAGAGACCTGTAAGTGACCTGAGGGAGCCAAGGTGGGGGACGGGGGGCAGAATACATAAAATTATTAAAGTAAGAACGGGGAGAGAATTTACGTGGAAAAGTTTAAAGGGTGTAAGGATGTGGCAGACGCGGGAGACATTGGAAAGAACTTGATGAAGCGACAAATATTAATAGGCCAAGAAATTTAAGCGGTTAATGAAAGGTGGGTATAAGGAAATGTTATGGTGTTAGAGGAGATTGGAGAGAGAGGAGAGATGTATGCAAAGAATCTTTTGAAGTGGCAGATGTTATTAGCAAGAAAATTATTCACGTTAACGTCTTCACAGCGATCATGTATTTTTCTGTTTACTTTTGCTGACAACGGATGGCTTTGTTCATGCTAGGAAGGGCCTCCAGTGGCGAAAGAGTTATTAATGACAACTTCTAACTTCCCAGACTTACTAAAATAATTTGGTGTTAGGTAGAATGGTATATTAACGGCGACCTCGGCTTGGATGGCCTAATGTAACAACAGGACGAAGAATATATTTGGAAAAGGTTTTGGAATAAGAGGATTGAGAGAACTGTGGAAAGAATTTGAGTGAGGGAAAGGTTTCTAGGACAAGAATATCTAAAACAACTATAGTAAAGATGAGGGGGAGACAGAAGATGGAAAATGAGAAGGAGTGAGCGGATATGAGGGGAATGGGAAAGGGTCTTGGAAAGTAAAAAGAATTACTAGAACAAGAAAGGCAAAAGGTTAAAAGTGGTAGTGGGTGGAAAACAGGATATGGAAATGTAAAGTGTTGAGATTGTAAGGTATGAAACTGAGGGTATGAGGAAAAGAGGGAGAATGAAGGTAAGTAGATGATATAGGAAGGAAAAATTAAACTCAGATTAATGCCTATTAACTGTACGAGGATCAACATATGAAATAGTACAGTGTGAAACTAGTATGGTATGGAGTATGTCTTGAGGGTGAAACAGGGGATATGAAAACAAGGTAAGATAGTTTTTATAGGCCCAACTTTGTTCACAGACTAGACGGTCCGTTCTCTGAGGCAAGCAGTTGTCCTCTTAAAAACCTTCACACGTCACCACTTAGCACTGATATCCACCGTCCCCACTGAATATATGATAGGACTGCCTCATTCTGGACTGCTGTAATTGCGTTGGCGTCATGTAGAAGATCAGTAAAATCATCTTTAGCTAAATTTAAATAATCAAGGTGTTCAGAGAGCAGTTAAATTCTCTGACCACATGCCCATCACCCCCTCAATTAGACGATAAGAGGTAGGGTGTGAAGCAGCAGTAAGGTGCGACGCGAATAGGATGTGAAATAAGCCCTAGAAATGAAACGGGGGATGTGGGAATCAGGTAAGGAGTGTGACAGCTAACCCCTTCACTGCAATTACGTGTGTCCTAGTTTATTCTTGCTATCTCTAGACCACCATATTCAGCTTAGAGGAGACTTTCCAAACAGCAGGAGTTAGGTACACCGGTAACCTTCATTTACCCCTTCAATAAGTGTCCGTTTTAAAGTTCAGTAGTTTGATGACAGTTAGAATAGATAATAAAAATGCATATTATTTTCACAGTTAAAGTGAAGAGATGAGCGTACTGAAGTTGTGAGGCGAGAACGAGTATGCGATAAGAAGAGTAGGGTAAGGTGTGCGTGAAATGGTAGGGTGTGAGAGGCATGGTAGGTTAGGGTGAAAATGACAGGGTAAGGTAGGGAAGGCGTGAGAGGCAGGGTTTGAGGAGCAGGGCAAAGTAAGGCTTAAGAGGCAGAGAAACATGCGAGTAAGAAGTAAGGAAGCCGATGTAGGGATTGAGAGTGGAGAGAATTAGTAAATGTTGGGGCAAGACGAAGGGAGAAATAAGTTGCACAGGTGGAAGTATCAAAACAAAGGGAGAATGAGGGGAAAGGAAAAGTAACGGATAGGAAGGTGAGGAAGGAAAGTGAGGGGTGGGATGGTGGAAAAGTAAGGGGTGGGAGAGTGAAGGGGGGGAAATATGACGTGTGGGAAGGTGGGGAAAAGTGAGGGATGAGAGAGTGGGATAGAACTGTGAGGGATGGGATGGTGCGGATGAAATGTGAGAAGTGAGATGGTGGGGAGGAAAAATGAGGGATGGTGGGGAGCTAAAATGAAGGGTGGGATGGTGACAGGAGAAATGGAATAGAGGGGGGAGGGGGTCAGATGTGGGATGACAGAGAGGAAAAATGTGAAGGACGGGAAGGTAGGGAAGAGAAGTACAGGTGTTAAGAGGATGAGACTACTGGCAGGTAGGAAGGAAGCATTTGCGGGATAATGGGGATAAACAAGAGGGATGGTGGCAGATAGAGAACTAGAAGAGTGTGGTAGGGGACATAAGGGAATTTATTTAGTAAGATGACGTATTCTTTCGAACTTTAATTAACAAGTTCAGTACGACAGGTGTTTCCCAGAGTGAATAAGATAATTATTAGGTAACAGAATTACACTAAACTGATACATCATCGTGCAGGAGGAGGTAAAAGGATGGAGATCAAAATGCGGAAGGGTTGGAGGGAAGTTATGTAAAGGGGATGGGTAATGTGAGGGGAGATGTTTGGAAAGAAAGCAAACCCGAGGAATATAAGGAGGTGCCGTGAGGAGAATGACGAGGGAGAACTGGAAAAACGATGGAGAGATGGGAACAGATGTGAGGGAGAATGTGATACGGAAACACAATGGGAAGCGAGAAGGGAGAGCTATGTGGTACGGGGAGACGGGAAGCGAGGGAGGCGAGGAGAGGTGAAGAACAGGGTGTGAAGGGGAATGGTGAGGGTAGGAGGAGGCATAAATCTCAAGAACATTGTGTTAGAAAAAAGTATTGTGAAGTGTGGAAGGAGAACTGAGGGGTAAGGGGGGAATGGATGGATGAAGTAAGTTGCGAGGGGAGACAGTGAAAGAATGGAGTGAGAGTTGCGTGATAGGAAGATAATGAGAGAGGAGAAGGCAGAGAAAAGACAGTGAGGGGCATAGAGTTATGGAGTGAGATAGAGTGGAGATGGGGAGCACGATGTGAGATGACACCGCGAAAAGGGTGAGATGGAGGGGGGAGGAGAGGTGAGGATGTGATGTGAGGGGGGAACGATAAGAAGAACTGGAAGTGAGAGTTAATGGAGGGAAGGAGAGGGAAGAGGAGAGGTGAGGGATAGTGTATGAGCTGGAACAGTGAAGGAGGGGGAAAGGAGGGAGGGATGTAGAGGGAGCAATGTAGAGAGTAGGGAGGGAGAGTTGAAGGGTGGAGGGGAGGCAGAGGGCGAGTTTGAGAGGTGAGAGGTAGTGAGAGTTCGGGTGAGGGTGGAAGTGAGGGGGAGGGGGGGGAACAGATGGGAAGGGTGGGATCGTATTGCAAATCAGTTTCGCGTCTCCCCTTTCATCGCTTATTGATGTTGGTGTTTATTGACGTTCTCCCAGCCCCCTATCTCTCTCTCTCTCTCTCTCTCTCTCTCTCCTGCCTCTCCCTTTGTGCCTCAGTTTACTGTCTCAGTCTTTTACCCCACTCTTCTCCCTCATCCTTCTGCCTCACCCTCCTGCCCTACACCGTTACTTTTCTGCCTCACCCGTCTCTCACACTGTTGTTTCATTGCTGCATCATTCCTGCCATACGTTTCTGCCTCACCCTTGCCTCACACTTCTGCCAAACCCTTCAGACTGACACTTCTGCCTCACCCATCTGCCTTGTCATTCAGTCTGATCCACCTACTTCAAACTCCTGCCTCACCCTTGTATTCCACTTTCTCTAAGTATCTCACTTTTACTTCGACATTTTTCCTCACCCTACCTCGACCTCCAGACTTGCTTTCCCGCCTCTGCCTTCTTCACTCATCTTCTTCAGCCTCCTGCCTCATCCTTCGGCCTCTTTTTTACATTACTTTTTTTCATCTTCAAGGTAAGTTGTGGCCTCATTCCTCTGTCTTACTTCTTTCACACCCCTCTGCGTATTCCAAGCCTGTTCTTCCTTCTGCGCCTCTGTCCTAATTCAGTCTCCTACCTCACCCCTGCATATTCCTGCCTCACCCATCTGTATTCCTGCCTCACACATCTATACTCCTGTCTCACCCATCTGTACTCCTGCCTCACCCATATGTACTCCTGCCTCACACATCTATACTCCTGTCTCACCCATCTGTACTCCTGCCCCACCCATCTATACTCCTGCCTCACACATCTATACTCCTGTCTCACCCATCTGTACTCCTGCCTCACCCATATGTACTCCTGCCTCACCCATCCTACTCCTGCTTCACCCCTGCTTTGCCTGTCTCAACCCTTGTCATACCCCTGCCACACCCCTGCAGATCTCGTAATTCAGTCCTTGCCTGTCTTCTGCCTCAGATATCGCCAGCATCTTGCCTCAGCCCTCGCTACAACCCTTGTCACTACTTTGCCACAGTCTCACCACACCAGTGCCTCACCACTCCATATGCCCCTAAAAACCATGCCACAACCCTGCATTAACCCTGCCACGATCCTGTCTCAATCCTGTCCCAACCCTACCCCAACTTCTGCCGCAGGCCCCCCTGAATCCCTGCCATAACACTTGCCTCAGCCCCTGTCACAGCCTCTGGCACAACCGCTGTCACAACCCCTGTCACAAACCTACCACACTCTGTCATATCCCTGCATCTCCCAGCCTCTCCCAGCCTCAAACATCCCAACCGCTGTTTCAGGCCCTGTTTCGATCCGTCACAACCCTACCTCAACATCTCCTTCAACTTTTGCCTGAGTCCCTGCTCCAATACATGCTTCATCCCTTAACGCCCTTGTCTCAGCCTATCACACCCTCTCCGCAGCTGAGCCATCTCATCACCTCAACCCTTGCTTCACCCTTGCCTCAGTTTGCCACACCCCTGCATCAGCCCTAGCCTCAAGCCTTGCCTCACCCTTGCTTGAGTCCCTGCTTCTTTCGTTAACCTCATTCCCTGCTTCACCTCTACCTAAACCCCTCCCTCGGTCCTGCTCACCCCTCTTCCTCAGCTCCTTGCCCTTAGTCCTCTGCCTCCTGTTTCTACCTCATCCCTGCCTCAACCTCTGTCCCAGTTCTGTGCCTTAGCCTCTGCCTGTACCCCCTGTTACGCCTCAGCTTTCTCTTTCCGCCTCAACCCAGCATCACCCTCTGCCCCAATCTTCTTCCTCAGTCCCTATCTCAGGCCCTGTCAGACCCTTGCGACCTCTTTCTGCCTCACCTGTGCCTCCCCTTGCCTCACCCTTGCCTCCCCTTGCCTTACCCTTGCCTCATCCCTGCCTCTCCATGTATGTAGTTATTTTCCAGAGCACTGTAGATGCTGAGAATGTTGGCTGATGTCACGAACTTCATTTTTGTTTTTCTGCATTTTTTTCATCTTTTATTTTGTGGAATGGCTCGTGCAGGCGGCACATGGCACTAAGGTCAGCGGGAGGCGCAGGTTAATTAAAGGTGAGAGACCGCGATAGTGAGGCTGAAAATGAGGGAGTGATAATGAGAGAGGGGAGAAAAAAATGAGGGAAGAGAATTCAGGAAAATGAGAGAGACTGGATGAATATGAACCTAGATGTTGTGCAGATGATGAATGATAGTGAATGATAGTGAGGGTGAAAATGAAGGCTGATAAATGAGCGAAGAAATGAGTGAAATGAGGAAAAGACTATATGAATACGAACCTGCAGTAGATGATGAGTTTAGTAGGATGAGTGGATGGTAGCGAGTAAGAGAGATCGTGATAGTGAGGGCGAAAGCGTGATAGTGAGTGAGGGGAAGGAAGGATAGTGAGTGAGGGGAAGGATGGTGAGTGAGGGGAAGATTATGAAAAGAATATGAGAAGGTGAAGGAGAGTTTGCATGACAGTGAGTTAGAGATCGCTATAGTGAAGATGAAAATGAGGGGGTGATAATGAGGGAGGGGAGAAAAAGTGAGGGAAGAGAATGAAGAATAAAAGAGAGACTGGGTGAATATGAGTCCAGATAATGAGTGGAGTAGAATGTGTGGATGATAGTGAGTGTGGGAGACTCTGATAGTGAGAGTGAAAGCAAGATGGCTGAGTAGGAGGAAGGAAAAGAACAGGAGAAAAATATGAGAAGGTGAAAGAGAGTGTGGGTGATAGTGAGTGAGAGGCCCCGATAGAGAGGCTGAAAATGAGGGAGTGATAATGAGTAGGGGGGGAATATGAGTGAAGAGAATAGAGGGGGGGGGGGTTAAAAGAAAGAGTGGATGAATTTGGACCCACATGCTGAGTGGAATAGGGTCAGTGGATTATAGTGAAAGACCGTCATAGGTAAGGTGAAAGTGAGGTGATAGTGAACTAGGAGAAGGATGAGGTATAGAACAGTGCAAGGGATAATGAGTAAATATTTGTAAGGCTGTACTGGTTGGATGATGAGTGAGAAAACGTGATGGTGAGATTGAAAATGAAAACGTGATAGTGAGCGAGGGGAGAAGAAATGAGAGAGAGAGAGAGAGAGAGAGAGAGAGAGAGAGAGAGGAGCTAATAATGATAAGAATGTTGCTTAGAGGACAATAATTAGATGATAACGAAAGTAGGAAAATAATAAAGGAAAAATGTATATCATCGCCGGTAAGGAAGTGTGTGAACGAAAGTGACGCTGCTGGCGATGTTGAGGTGATGTGAACGAGGGAATGGTGAATAACAGGAGAGTAAAAATGATGAATAAATAAGAGTGTGAGTGAAAGTAAGGACCAGCGTTTAGGAGTTTGGGGTGAGTGATTGACAGCGAATGACAGTGAACGTAACTTGGGAAGGGAAAATGAACGTGGAAAATGATTGTAGATTAGGACTGTGAGTGGAAGTGAACCTAAAAGCAGAGTTGATAAGGCTAAGAAGAGGGCTATAGTAGATCGGTGACAGGTGGGCATAGGTTGTCATTAGTACGAGATAAAAGGTAGATAACAGGAAGTACGAGCTAAATACACGTCTTGATGAAAATTAGTACTGAGGACATGAAGCTGAGCATTTAGGATACTTGGAGGATGAGAATGAAATAATGTAATAACTACTGTCATCATCATCATTATCATCATCATCATCATCATCATCATCATACTCCTCTTTTCCCACTTACATTGGATGGGAGGGGTAAGGCAACAGTAAAACACTAGTATACAAGAGTAGGAGAATTGTTGAAAGAATACCAAGTAATTAATAATAATAATAATAATAATAATAATAGTAGTAGTAGTAGTAATAATAATAATAATAGTAATAATAATAATAATAATAATAATAATAATAATGATGATGATGATGACTAGTAGTTGTAACAGTAGTAGTAGTCATAGTCGTAGTAGTAGTAGTAGTAGTAGTAGTAATAATAATGATAATAATAATAATAATAATAATAATAATAATAATAAATCCATAACAATCATTCCCGTGAGTGAATCTAATTCCAAATACCAGAGTGAATTACGAATAAAATAGATAGTGAATGGATAAACGCGAATGAGCGATAAAAAAACTACAGCTAAAAAAAAAAAAGTAACGAATGCAATCAAACGGGACAAAAATGAACTCAAATTACACAAGTTACGAATGTTTGCGTGTAACGAAAATGGGCGCAGGGGTAATGAGCTTCCAAGATATTAGCCAAAAAAAAAAGAAAGAAAAAAAGAAAAGAAAGAAACAAGCGGTAAGGATAATGTCGGGCTCTGATGTTAGTTACTAAACGAAAGCGAACGGGTTGGGAAATGAGACCTTCGGGAAAATGAATTAGTGAATGAAGGCGCAAGAAAATGAGCCCTTAGGAAAATGAACCTGCAAATGAATCCTTGAGAATATGTACCAGATAAGCCTTTCGGAAAATGAACGAGAATATGAAGGCACAGGAAAATGAACTAGAATATGAAGGCACAGGAAAATGAACTAGAATATGAAGGCACAGGAAAATGAACTAGAATATGAAGGCACAGGAAAATGAAGCAGATAATGACGATGTGGGAAAGTTACACCTTAAGAAAGTAAGCCAGACAGTGAACCAGTAAACGAAGGCATAGGGGAAAAATAATTAATCGTAGGAAAATGAGACCCTAGGAAAATGAACTAGAAAATGAGTGCACAGGAGAATGAACCTTTCTGAAAATGAACTAGAAAATGAAGGAGAATGAAAATGAGCTGCAGCGGTGGTGGTGGTGTTGGTGGGGAGTGGGGGTGGGGGGTCTGATGCATTATGAGTAAGCTGGGCCTGATCCCCGGCGAGGACTCCGGTATTTAGGCCAGACCACGTCAATAAAATGCGCTGCTGGGGAATATATATATGATGTTCAGTTGGTGGAAGGTGTAGACAGGCCGGCTTATTCCCTGCCTCGCCCTCGCCCTGCCTGCATCATCCCTCTGCATCATTTCTGCCTTATTCCTGCCTCTCCCTTGCCAATTTTTTCATGTTCCCTGGCTTGATCCCGACTCTCCCCTGCCATATTCTTGTCTCTCCCTTGTCTCATTCTTGTCTCCCTTGTCTCATTCTTGTCTCTCTTTTGACTTACTCATGTCTCTCCCTTGCCTTATTATGGTCTCTCTCTTGCCTTATTCTTCTCTCCCTTGTCTTATTTTTGTCTCTCCCTTTTCTCATTCTTGTCTCTTCCTTGCCTTGTTCTTGTCTCTCCCTTGCCCCCTACCGACCTTCATCATTCCTTTGCATAGTTTCTGCCTTTTTCCTGCCTCTCTCCTACCTTATTCCAACCTCTTCCCTGTCTTAATCCTGCCTTTGCCCCACCATACTCCTGCCTCTACCCTGCCTTAATCCTACCTCTCCCTTGCCTTTATTCTTGCCTCTCCCCTGCCTTATTCTTGCCTCTCCCCTGCCTTATTCTTTTCCGTATTCCTTGCCTTTTTCTTGGGTCATTCCTGCCGTCATCCATTCCTTTTATCATTTCCTTTACCTCTTCACGCTTGCCTTATCTTTTTTGCCTCCTCTCTCCACCTTATACCTGTTTTCTCTCTCGTAATTCCTGCCTGTCTTTAACCTTAATCCTTCCTTCATGCCATAATAATTTATTTCTTTATCATTTTCATGGTCCGTTTTAGTCTCATTTCGTTCTCACTGTTTTCTTATTCAGGCCAGGTACAGCCCGACACCCTAATCCCGCAAAGGGTGGCCGCAGACAAAACGCCTCCAAGTCGCTCTGTAACCCACCATTTGACTACCGTCCCCCCAACTCACCGCCCCCTTCCTCATATACCTCTCAACTCCATCCCTCCACCTCATCCTCGGTCTAGCCCTCCCTCTCCCTCCCTCCACCTCACCTACATACACCCTCTTAGTCAGTCTTTCATTCTCCATTCTCTTCACATGTCCAAACCACCTCAGAGTATTTCTCCTGATCTTCTCAACCACATCCACATCCACCCCACAACGTTCCTTCACTTCTTCATTCGTCAACCTATCCCTCCATGTCACTCCACATGCTCCTCTCAAGTAACTCATTTCCACTGCTCTCACTCTTGACTTGTTCCCCTCTTGCAAGGTCCACGCCTCGCTTCCATACGCCAGGGTGGGGATCACAGTATTATCATGCAGTGGCTTCTTAACTTCCATACTCACCTCCCTATTTCTCATCACTGCTTTCAGTGAACCAACAACCTTCCTCCCTTGATGTACCCTTTCACGCACTTCATCCCCCAAGGCAATTAGAAAAAAAATTGTTACTTGCAAAAGTTTTCGATTCAAAGACTATGTTGAAAGAATAAAATTTATACAAAAAGCAATTAGAAGAAAATGTTACTTTCAGGTTTATTAGTTCCATACTTTTTTGCAGGTTTTATTGTCAACACAAGAAACAAGGTACACAGCTAAACAAAGGACCCCTTGGAACTCCCTGCTGATTGATTCACCACTGCTGCTTGGAACACTACCGGAGCTGTCACCAACAACACAAACGAGTCGACAGTCGACCATCCACTGCACCTTGTGAAGACTGTGCTGCTTTTGTAAATCTGGTGAGTAGGCATAAACTTATTATTATTATTATTTTTTTTTTTTTTTTTGGGGGGGGCAGGATAAGGTAGGGCCAGACAGGGACAAGGAGAGGCAGGACAAGCGCCAGGCAGGGTAAGGGTCAGACAGGGCCAAGCAGAGTCGCGTAGGGCCAGAGCCAGGCAGGGCGAGGCAGGGCCAGGAAGATCCATGCAACTCTAGGCAGGGCCAGGAAGGACCAGGGTTTGGGCTGGTCGGGGCTAGGAAGGGCCAGGGCATTTGCCCGGCAAAGGAAAGACCGAAGTCAGGGCCAGGACAGGGTAGGCGGGTCGAGGTCCACGGCCAGGTAGACAGATCCATGCAGGGCCAGGGCCATAGCCAAGGATATAGGACCAGCGCAGTGTAGTCAGGTCCAAGGACAGGGCCAGATAAGCAGGGCCAGGACCATAACCAGGGAAATAGGGGAGGCAGGGTCAGAGCCAGGGAGGCAGGTACAGGCAGAGCCAGGGCTAGGGCCAGGGATGCAGAGCCAGTAAGATCCAGGGGCAGATAGGGCCAAGGACAGGCAGAGCAAGGCAATGGCAGGGCGAGGTAGGGCAAGGCAGGGCCTGGGTCAGGTGCAGCCAGGCAGGGCCAGGGCCAGGCAGGCCAGACCCTAACTGGGCTAGCCTCAGTCAAGACCAAGCAGAGCCAGGACCCGCAAGGTTCAGGGTCAGGCAGGGCCAGGTCCTGGCAGGGCCAGACGGGGCCAGGGTCAGGCAAGGCCTGGGCCAGACACGGCCAGGGAAAGGAAGGGCCAGCCAGGGCCAGGGTGAGGCAGCATCAAGCAAAACCATGCCTGGCCAAGAAGGGCAAGGCAGGGCCAGGACAGACAAGTCAGGATCAGGCAGGACTAGGTAAAGCCAGGCAAGGCAAGAGCGAGGCAGGGCCAGGGCCAGTGGTAGGAAGGGCCAGGACCAAAGCTAGACAGAGCCAGGCAGGGCCAGCACCAGAGCCTGGCAAGATCACGATCAGGTCCAGGGAGAGCCAGAGCCAGGGTCGGCGCTAGGGACAAGCAGGGCAAAAATCAGACAGAGCCGGGATAAGGTGGCAAATTTCTGCTTTAAGTGAAGTACCTTAGAGATGTGTTAGATTCATGAGGAGGGCTAAAAAGCCAAAGGCAAATCTAAAACAACAGAACAAAGCAACTTTATGAAGAATGACAAGCAATTTTAACAGGAAAAAAGGTGTTATTTATCAGCAGTGTATTTTGAAAGTTTTCAAGGAAACAAAATTGGTACATCAGTCTGTTTCATGACAGTAAAAAAAAAAAAAAAAATCTTATTCAGTCCTTTAGTACCCCATGAGAAGCGTAGGAGTACGAGGCTAGTGTTTTCAGTCCAGACATTTAATGGCAGAGTGACCATTGGTTCATGTATATCTGATCTGATCTTGTTTCTCCTGATTTACAGTATGAGTTGAATGGAAAAGTTTGTAATATTTTCAAACATTGCTGCCTGATATGGGAAAAGTTCTGATAATTTAGCGTGATCCCTGACTTATGAGAGGACTGGCTAAATGTATGATACAGTATAAAAAAAATTGTACAGTATATACTTTCATATGGATTTATGATCAGTTTTCTGCCATAGCTGTGATTTCTTTTTTTCAAGTTGGATGAGGAGAAGAGAGAACTGAATTTAACCCATGTCTCTTAGTTATGAGATGAAATTGATCCTAAGGCTGTTGTGAATCCCTCATAAGATTTATAGCCCTTAACCCCATGTACCCCATAAGAATTAAAGTAAGTTGGAATTGGTTAAACTGAGGTAATATTGAGCTGGTTAAATTAAATGTTATATGTAGTAAGTTAAATCTAGTAGGTTAAACTAAGTACAGTAAGTTGAGTGTTGTAGGTTAAAGCAAATAAGTTAGAATGAGTATATTAATTCTATTATGTTAAATCAAGTAGAGTTCATTAAGCCACTGTGATTCAGAAGATCAGATCTGCCAGGCATTGGCTTTGAGACTTGACCCATCAGAGTGAGGGTCCCATCATACTGAAGGAGTTAAATAAATCATGGACCCCGTTCCCTGTGGCCACAAGAGAATTTTCTCATAAGCCCTTCAGAATTACTGTATTATGTAGCTATATCAATTTTCAGAAGTTTTGACATTTTTGAGGCAATCATTCTACCTCCTGACTGTATTTCACTTACTGTTCAATTTTAAGGTCTTTTAGTAATGTCTTTTATGTAACATTTCTTCATGCTGCTGTTTCCTTTTTATTGCCATTTTCTTCTTGATGCCATTTCATTATATAATTCAGTGTCATGGCCTGTATTACTTGGCGATTGGAGTTTGTTATGTAGTTCATTTTTGGGGCCATGGCGTAATTTGATAATGGTAGATTAAATATGATATTGGCCATCATTTTCCTGAAAATCTTGCACCTCAAAATTTGCCAATGAACCTCTGCATAAAACTTCCAGCATTTAATCAGATAATCATAGTACTGTATGAGTACTATTCACCCTGTTTTACCTCAAAGCGTATGTGTGGTTGATATGACCCTTCTGGCTCAATAGTCGATATGGAGAGAAGACAGTTTTATTGTAGGAGGCGATTTGTTTGTGGCCACCCCAAACGGGATTGAGGCGTCTGGCAATAGATAGAAAGATAGATAGAATATAGCCAGCTCTATTGCCTGGTGATATTGGTGCCACCACGTGAAGGCATCCCTCTCCAGTATCAACCAGAACCTAATTCTCAATATAAAGAAGGTTGAGTTATGATTCAGCAACAGGTAAGAAAAAATAAATAAAAGAAAATGAAAAAATATAAAGGCCTATCAACAGTACATCATGGTTAGTGAAATGGCCCACACATATACATTCAGACGGTTGTAATGACATAACTTGTTTTAATGTGAGGGACCTGGGTCACTCATACAATTCAAATACCAGTTTGTGGTTGCTTAGAATGAGTCATAGTTGTAAGGAAGGAGTAAGTCTCCTGGGTTACCATTCATACTGACACCCAGTCTAACAACAATTGGCCATCAGCTCAATTACAAGAGATTAGGAATTTATGTTAGGATAGAATTAATGCTCTGTAGGCAATTTTGATCACCTTAGGAGTTCCCTTCACACTGTCTCTCTTCATATGATATCTCCTTGGTTACTAGTCTTATCATCTGTGCAGTCTTGCCACACTTGCCATCAACTAATCTGAAAGGGTTGGAGATCTCTCAGGCTAGAAAAAATAACTTGTAGACAGTTTTAATAATCTTCAGAGACCCCATTAGCCATTGTTTCCTCTGGTAGAACTAGACCAGTAAAGCAAGTTTAATCTCCTTTGGAAGAGTCTGCAAGTAGTAAAGAAGTTGATCAAGGCTTTAGCCACTCCAGTTCATGTACTCTTTCCTAAGCTGAATGATATTACTTAGAATTAACAGGATTAAAATACAATACCAGATGCAAAGACCCATGGATTAAGTATTTTATTTCAGTTTTTTCCCCTTCATTCTTTCCTCGTCTTTCTGCCTACGGGTGACTTTACACTCCCAATTCTGTCTTGCATTCCTTCATTCTTTCCTCTTCCTTCTGCCTGTGGGTGACTTTACACAGAGTGACAAGCCAAGTGGTTTCCTGTACACCAGGAAACCATAAGCCGGTGAAGGTTCATATCCAAGGGATGATTGGGGTTTATTGCTCACGTAATGCCTCTCAGGGATGAGTGAGATTGGTCTCTCATCTTAAATGTCAGGACCAATTGCCTAGCCCCGGGCTCCTACACGCCTCATGGGGCAACGTAGGATTGGATGATGGATGGATGGATGGATGGATGGATGGATTTATTTCAGTTTTAACCACACGCTTGAAAGATGAACTGATTTTATTCATGCTTCCTTCAGATGATATTCAGCATGGGAAAGACTTTGGACTGGAGGGGTTATATCGTATCATTTATGAAGGTTCCAACATGCTTGCATGCATTGGCTTTGGTCACCTAATGGCGACTTTCCATGCTGCTCGATTGCAGTAGCTCAGTAGTAGCGCTTGCTCTTCACAACCATAAAGTTGACAGTTCGAGCCCCCACCAGAGTAGCGTATACGAGGTCTCTCCTTGCCCTTCAGAGCTATGTGGTCCATTGGTCCTAGCTGGTTGGGATTAGTCCTCTGGCAACCTCTGTGATCAGCCTCCTATCCCTGATGTCACACTCTATGACCTTGTTCCAAGCCATTTTCTGTGTCCAGTTGCCATCCTCCATCCCTTCAACATGCCCCGTCATTTAATCTACCCCTTCTTATTACAGCACCGATACAATACTCTTCAGTCATGTTCTTCCTCCATTAATCCCTTTAATACAGTACTATATGTCTGTCTCAAGTTAGATATGATGGTCTGGTGGTAGAAATAGATAGTAAAATGAGAATATAACTACATCTTTTGGATTACAGGGCACAAACTGCTCCAATGATTAGCCTTTATTCTTGCAAATTTAAGACTGTTATTCAGCTTGGGTAAGACTTTTCAAACTGGAAGGGTCACATTACAACCTTCAGGAACCTGTTCAGTAGGAAAGTAATTAAAGGTTGATAGGAGAGCTTTTGGACTGAAGGGGTTAGGGACAGGCTTCATTAAGCCATTCTTGTTACCTTTAAACTATGTTAATCAGCATAGGAGAGACTTTTCAAACTTAGAGTCCCATATGACATTCTTTAACATGTGTAGGAGAGACACTGGATAAAGCCTGATTGGAGACATAGTATATTGAACTGGAAGGACTGCATACCTTACATCCTTCATTAACCATTGCTGCTACCTTTAAATAAGAATTATCATACTGAAGGTAATTACTAGCAGCCTTCATTAACATATTACTGTACTGTAATTAGGAGAGAGGTTTCATAAGTTGATTGGAAGTCAGGAGACAGCAGGAATATACCATTACTGTTGAGGGGGATGAATTTATGTGTAGGCTATGATATAGGAAGCATATCTCAGAATATGGATGTACAAGGTTAATCACATCTTGTATAGTACTTACACTTTCAGATTTGATAGCTTTTCCTTTTGTAATCTTTACTGAATGATGCAATCAGTTCATGATTACACATTATATAATCTCAGACTTCCTCTGTGTCATTGTAGTTGGCTCACCTTGACAAATTTTAGTCCTTCTGCTGCTTAGTTCCTGTATCTAAGTGGCAGAATAAGACAGTATTATGGTTTTGCATCCTCCCCATAGATCTTCATTGTGATTTGCATGATAATCTAGTCTTTATCTCTAGAAACAGCTCAGCATTCAAGGTGGAGAGATGCCAGGTTTTTGTCAGTTTAGGGTGGACATGTAGTCTATATGGTTTGTCTTTATTGTTTTATGTATTCATTATTATTATTATTATTATTATTTTTTTTTTTTACTGTGGATCAAATTTAGCGATTCATCTCTTCCGTTTATAAATCGGTACAACAGATAGGCTTTCATTCTCTTGAGTTCGCACGGAAGGTATGACCAATGAGTACTGTACTGTCTTCCTGTGCAGTGTATATTTTGTCATTTGTACTCTCATTATAAGTTTCATTAAAGAATTTGTATCATATGTTTAGTTTCTGTGTCACTCAGTGTGTTAAGTTTATGTAATATATGGTTAATCGTTTAAGTCATGCCGTTCGATAGCAGACTAAGTTGCAGTTTTTACTTTCTCCCTTTATATAAGTACCAACTGCTCTATATTCTTTCCATAGCACTTGTTCGTGATTAGCATTAAACTGCAGGCTTAGGTATTCCAAGTAGCTCAGGAAATTTCGAGATATCTCCTCCTAAAGCGACATTAATAGGTACATGACAATTTAGTTTAGTCTGTGCATGTTGTTCAATTTCCCATTTTTTGTAACCAAGAAATAAAATACGGTAGAAGTTTTAGCCGCTATCCTAATGGGGGCTCGGTAGCATGGTCAGTATAGTGCTGGCTTGCTAATCAGGAGGACCCGGGTTCAAGTCCCGGTGTGATAGAGGTTTCTTTAAAATGTGGCTGAGGGAAGTTTGCGTAGCAGGCTTTCCTTAAAACCACAAGGCCCCATACTTGCACTTCAGCTCACACACACCAAGACACTTACACACACTACTTACTATATACACACACACACACTACACACACACACACTACTACATACATACACACACCACACACACAAGACACGTACATAGCCACAGCCACCTTCACACAGTAGGCACACCACACACACACAGGGTGGGACAGACATACCACAGGCAGACACCAGACATACCACAGGCAGACAGAGTGGGACATATACAAAACACAGGGAGTGAGAGAGGGGGTTTTATTAAAAAGTTCAATTTTGGTATACCTCCTGTGACAAAATTGATATAGCCCCCCCTTTAATATTTTTTGGATATTTTCATTTAGTGCCCCCCAGGCTCCAGACCCACTCGGCTGAACCAAATTGTCTGGCGTCAGCTGGAACATGATATACTAGAGTTATGCCGGTCATGCGGGGGTTAATGGTGAGTGTAGTAACTGTCAGGCTCCTATGACTCACTCAGCCGAACAAAATCGTCTGTCAGCTGGAATGGAATACTAGAGTTGTCCCAAGCACCAGAGGATTAAGAATCAACCCCCTGAGTGATGCTCGGGACAAGCATCACTCAGGGGGTTAAGATTAACCCCCTGAGTGATGCTCCGGACAAGCATCACTCAGGGGGTTAAGATTAACCCCCTGAGTGATGCTCCGGACAAGCATCACTCAGGAGGTTAAGATTCTTAACCCTCTGGTGCTTGGGACAACTCTAGTACCCCATTTCAGCTGACTCAGACGATTTTATTCGACTGAGTGAGTCATAGGAGCCTGACAGTGTCAATACCGTCACCATGAACCCCCTCACGACCGACATAACTCTAGAATCATGTTCCAGCTGACGCCAGACAATTTGGTTCAGCCGAGAGAGGATCCTAGGATCCTGAGAGACACTATAACATCACAAACAAAATACAAAATGCCTTCCCTCCATCCTGAACGTACTATAATTCATTTACATTAAGTAAGCTCGTATTTTCGTATTTTTGCAGCTTATTTCATGTATTTTAGTTAAAAGAAAAAAATACTACGAGCCGGTGAATAAAACCAACACTTGTAGACGAAGAATATAATTACCAAACAGTTTCGGTGGACACTGCCACCATCTTCAGTGGTCAAGATAATGAGAGGGAGTGACATTGACTATACAAGGGTTCCTTTTTATGCGTGTGTGTGTGGAAGGGTGGGGTAAAGGTGAGGTGGGGTGGGGTAGATTGTAAGCGGGGATTAACCCAAGGGGGATTTTGGGGGGGACATTACCGGACAGGTCAGATAGGAATTACACCTGACCTGTCCGGTAATGTCCCCTCCCAAAAATCCCCCTTGGGTTAATCCTCCTTACACCCACTCCCACCCCACCTCACCTTTACCCCACCCTTTCACACACACACACAGGCATAAAAAGGAACCCTTGTATAGTCAATATGTCACTCCCACTCACTATCTTGACCACTGAAGATGGTGGCAGTGTCCACCGAAACTGTTTGGTAATTATATTCTTCGTCTACAAGTGTGGGTTTTATTCACCGTCTTTGATTATCACGCAAGAGTGATTCATCCAGCCAATACTACGAGCTCTGTATCTTTTCATAGCCCTTCTTCGTGACTAGCATCGTATTCTAGTTATCTATAGTTACAACTGAGCATTCAAGTTGGAAGGATCACAACTTTAAGCAATTACAGTAAACAAACAAACAAAAAGCAAGTGTCGTCCTCTTGACCTCTCGTCTTCGCAGGAATGCAGCGGTGGCGCCATCTTGTGCGTGGAATGCGTGAAGTGCAGGCTATTGAGTGGAAGGAGCACGGAGCCACGGGAGCCTTAATAATATTCGCTAGTCAGCCAGTCTAGAAGCCTGGGACATTTGCCTGAAATAATAATAATAATAATAATAATAATGATAATAATAATAATAATAGAAATAACAACAAAACCAGTCATATACATAATTCAATATCTTAGTCACTCGATCTGTCCATTCCGCCCCTTCAGTACGGGACGCATTTCTCTAAGCTATTTTTTCTAACATGGGAGGTTCGATACGTTTGATTGAGCCTATCCATAAGACTCCTAAAGCTGAGTAAATGCCTCTGAAAGTTGCAAAATATAAAATATAAAACGTCTATATGATATAAAAACCTTTGTTCACCTCCGGGACTCGATCTGTGGCGCCTAGAACAAGTGCTGACGTCATGTTTACACTTTGCTACCTTTAGACGATTTCCTGGAGCTTAAAGAAACCCTCTCGGGATGATGGGACAGACACAATAACCCCTTCAGACAGAGAATGACTTAGTTACTTTGTTCTAGGTAACCGGACGATTTTATTCAGCTTAGGAGATCCCCTCGTAGTGAAGGGGTTGATGGTGACTGTATCTAACCCCTTCAGTACGAAATTTCTCTCCAGAGGTGAAGAAAATCGTCTGGAGGAAGAAAGATGAAAATCGAAAAAAGTGTTAATGTGGCGCGGTGTTGCTCCCGTAGTAGGGAAAAGCTACACGTACGATAGCAGGGACTCTTTTCCCTGGTACAGCTCCGGACAGATGAAACGGCTACACCCCATCCACCAGCGACTTGGTTTGGGTCTCAGTGGTTCTGGTAACAGTTGCAGGTGGAGGGAGGGGGGATGTGGGAGGGTGAGGAGGAGAGAAATGTGGGCGGAGTTATATAGGGGGTAGTGTGGGAGGGTGAAGAAGCAGCACAGTCTGGCTGGTGGGAGGGGGAGACGAATGGTTGGGTAGCGGAGACGAGAGTCTGCTGGAGGGTAAGACAGGTGAGTGTGATTAGATGAAAAGAAATTACAAAAAATGAATTATTATAATATCTGCTGCATATATTGCATTTTATCTACTAAATAAGAACACTGTCTATTATTCACCACCGTATTTGGGTCTCCTACTCATTATTATTATCCTTCGGATATTAGGCAATAAATAAAGATATTGGACGGTCTTTCGGACCCGAACCAATTTTTTCATAACTTTTTTCTTCAGCTATTTCCGTATTCTTATTATCCCTCGTGCTTGAAGTCCCCCTTTTTATCACTTTCTCCTACGCCCTACATTTTTTTTTGGCATAAGGCAGTTAAACTTTCTCTTTAAATAACCATATTTGTCAACAAATATTCCTTTCATTAATCTATTTAATTACCTGTTTTCTTTCAATATGCATTTGTCTAATAATGGGTGTTACACCTTAATTGGCGCCGCTATTTGACGTTGTGAATAAATTTGGTCTAAATTTACGCATATATTGCAGTCTCTCTCAAGTAGGCTGGCAACCTCACACATCCTCCCCCCTGCTTTCTCCTTCTCTCGCTACCCGTTCCCTCCTTTCCTTTTGTAGTACTGTTTATCTATTCTTTCTCATATTTTTAACCTCATTCCTTCTTACAAACTTTTAGTGCCATAGGAATTTCTCCCTTATCACCTACAGTCCTACTACATGAAAGTGGAAAAAACTGCCATCGGGAAAAGAATAACTGGAAATTTATGGCGAAGGTTACGATTTTAGTTATTTAGAATGAAAGTGTTGGCAGATACGCATTCTTGACGTGATTATCACAGCCACAGCATTTCGCCTTCATAAAACAGAAGGACTATAGGTTTCATGCATTACCTCTTTACGTCCAGGATTACTGTGCAGAACGCCATGTATAACACATTAAGGACCACAAGGACAGTACTGGTAGTCATCGTGATTCTCATGAATCTCTCCATAGGCTATTGAAAACAGTGCTTTATGCTCAACTTCAGAATTATGTTCTCATCATGGCAATAATAGGCAAAGATAATAAAAACAATATATACAACCAAATTACCATTTATTATACAACAAGGCTCAAACTGCCTCCGTGCTACCTGAAAAAAATTAAATACCTGATCATATATATATATATATATATATATATATATATATATGATGCCATGTCGTAGCGCTTAAGGGAATAACAGGGATGACGACGGTGATAATTGTCGCAAGGGAACGAGATGAAAGGAAAATTTTCTCTACCTGAAGTAAATTCTAATGGACAGTAATAATTCGAGACCCCGTTTATTGACAATAATTTTTATAGATCTGCATGTCGCCGTTATTGCGTCTCGGAACATTTCGGTAGATGATATAACTGATATAAATTGATAAATGGGTAGAGAGATATCCTTATCGTCTATATTACGTGATAAGTATGATATAGTAATGATAATCTGTCCTGATAGAGTAAATCTTGCTGTGACGGAAGGGTATTTGTAAAGCGAACTAATTTATACCACAGACTGTATCAGAAGTTTTCTTCTTCGTAAACTGAAGCTCGATGAATACTCTAGACTGTATGCCAGGAAGCAGGTGACCTTGGTGTTTCTTATGAGGGATCAGGTTCGTGGCATAGTATGGAGGATGCATAGAGCTCAAATTTATCAAACAGATAGTATCCTCGTAACTGGCCACCTCTTCACCCACTTCCTGAAACTCAGACATGGAGTACCGGGGTGAGAATAACGCCATAATGACTAATACACCACAAACACATGGATATTTATACATCAACGAGAAACGACTGTGGTTCACTTGTATTTTCTATGGACTGCAATAAACACCGTTACTCAGGGCAGACCACCAGTTCCATGTTTTGTCAGTATATACTGAGATAAATGATTCTAACCGAATCAGGTAGATCCTCTCCGTCAACTGAGACAGTGGCATAACGACATGTGAATTAATTGTCATGTCTGGTTATTCTTTAGAAACAGTAAAAAAAAATAATGACTTTTTGTTTACCTGTAGAAACAAATAAAATAGTAGTTAGAGGACAAACTTGTGCCACGTGACACTATGCGAAGTCGTTAGGATAATAATAATGAGTAGGAGACCCAAATACGGTGGTGAATAATAGACAGTGTTCTTATTTAGTAGATAAAATGCAATATATGCAGCAGATATTATAGTAATTCATTTTTTGTAATTTTTTTTCATCTAATCACACTCACACTCCAGCAGACTCTCGTCTCCGCTACCCAACCATTCGTCTCCCCCTCCCACCAGCCAGACTCTGCTGCTTCTTCACCCTCCCACACTACCCCCTATATAACTCCGCCCACATTTCTCCCCTCCTCACCCTCCCACATCCCCCCTCCCTCCACCTGCAACTGTTACCAGAACCACTGAGACCCAAACCAAGTCGCTGGTGGATGGGGTGTAGCCGTTTCATCTGTCCGGAGCTGTACGTACTCTGGCCGTAGCCGGGAGCTGATCTTTCCGACCAGAAGCAACTGAAGGGCGTACAAGGCCGCTCCTTCCCCGCCACACATAGAGATTGTCGGCGCGGTGTTGCTCCTGTAGGGGAGAACAGCAGGAGAGGGATGCACTGGGGCAACTCTCTCTCTGGGGTGTACTAAGGCCGGAGCCTTGGGTCGCCTTACCCTCGTACACTTTATTAGGCCGTAGTCTTGGGCCTCCTGCCCTTGGGCCTCCTGCCCTTGGGCCTCCTGCCCTAGAGGGTGTAACAATTGCCGTCAATACGGTGTTACCTGGGACTGAAGCTAGTTCAGTCCCACCCCTTTTCTGACGATGGTTGTCCCGCCCGCAAGGTAGTTGCCTTTCCCGGGTCACCTGGTGTTGGGGCAGTTGCGGGGCTCAGGACTGTACTGTCCTGGTGACCCTCTTGATCGGGGTCACTAACCCCAATGTTGTATCCTCCTGGGGTGGTGGTGCGTTGGCGGCTCGGTGGTGGGGTGGGGGGTGGTGAGGTGGGAGGTCCGGCGGTGGGCATTTTACCACCCTCCGCTTTGTAAAAGTCACGACCCCATGACTGGAGGTGGTAGGTGGTGGAGGTGGATGTCTGGTGGGCCGGGGTGAGGTGTTGGAGGAGGCTGACCCAGTGGGTGGTGAAGGTGTTAGGCTCCTGATGGGGGTTGAGAGTGAGCCGGAGGGAGGATGGGTGGTCAGTCCGGTGTAGGAGGCGGAGAAGGTGGGGGGGTCCCTCGGATTCTGACGGGTGGGCGGTCGTGGTGGCGCTATGAGCACCCTCTCAATTTTCGTCTCTGGTTGTGGTGGTACGGTGGTGGTGGTTGTTTCTGCGGCGGTGAAGGTGGGAGTTGGTGATGGGTGGTGTGGTGCAGTGTTGGTGGTGGGCATAGCGGGCGGTGATTGAGAGTGGTGGGTTGGAGGAGGTGGGGTAGCCGGAGGAGATGCAGGCGGAGGTGAGGTTGGTGAAGGATCAGAATCGGAGGGAGGTGGTGGTGGGTCAGGTAAGGGTGAAGTGGGGGAAGGGGTTTGTGGGTATGGTGAGGTTGAGGGTGGGGTGGGGGAGGTGAGCGAGGAAAGAGAGGCAGGTGAGAGTGAGGAGGAGGATGGTGTGATAGGGAAGGCGAATGAGTTGGCTGTGTTGGCGGGGAAGTGATGGTGGCGGGTGGTGTGGGGTGGTAGGTGGGAGGGAGTAGACAGGAGGAGGCGGTTTTGGGAAGTAGGTTAGGGGAAGATGAGGTAAGGGTTCTAGGAGGTCTGTGAAGGGGGAGGCAGGCTTTGTGTTGGGGAGGAATAGGAAGGGGGGAGGCGGTAGTAGTGGAGAAAGTGGTGTGTGAGGTGGGAAGGTTAGGAATAGGGGTAGGAATAGGAGAGGGCAAAATAGAAGAGATAGTGAGAGGAAAGGAAAAGGAAAGATGACGTTTCCCCCTGTCGTGGACTGGGGTAGATGTGAGGTGGCCCTCGTCATTACGGTGGGATGCGGGGGGGCGCCTTCTGTGCCTTCCTAGTCTTGCATTCCTGCTTTGAGGCTTGCGGCAATCCGCGTATGGTGGGGAGGCTTGTAAGCGCTCTTGTGTTGTTTTGCTGCGCCGGGCAACTTTTAGCTATTCACGAATGTCGTGGATTGGGCACTCAGGGCAGCAAGGAGAAAATTCCCACGGATTTACAGGGACGAGATCCGTGGGGAATTGCTTGATGTTCCCGATGCGTTTGGGGGAGGAGTGGACGGCTAGAAGGCGCCTTATTAGGTTGATTTCTTTATCCAGGTCTCCCGTCGGTTCATATATTATGAAGTGGTTTTTAATGAAACCGGGGAGGGTCCTGAGGAGTTTGTGGAATATGAGTTGTTCCCGGGTTTTTGCGTCTGTGCCCTGGTACGCAGCGGTGACGAGCCGCCTAGCCTGGATGAAGGTGTCATCGAGGCTTCCGTCGTATGTGAGGGCGTCTAGTTGCGATAAGGCTACAACTGTGCCCAGAGATGGCGTCGCTGCCTGTTTCACAATTTGTTTGAATTGATCCCATTTTGGTCTCGGGACGATTTTCGGAGTGACAGTGGCGATTATTTTACCCTGGTTAGGTAATGTGACTGCAATCTTTTCTTTGTCTGAGTCGAACCCTATGTCTAAGAGGGGTTTAACCATATCCAAGTACTCATCAATGTTACATTGGTCCGGGTTGAATTTCGGCAATTGAATGTGATGTTTGGCTGCCATTGTACAAGTTTCCTTTTATCGTTGCTCCGTGCTTTTACTCGGATCCAGAAACACTGCTTGCCACCATTGTTATGCTGTTGTTTTTAAGGCGACTTCTCGTCCTAAAAACACTAGCGACTGAAGCGGGCTCCTCTTTCTAGACCGGAAGTAAAGCACCAACAAAGGAACAGGACATAAAAACCAGGCAGTTCACCTTAACACATCTATAACCTTAATTCTAACCGTTACAATACAAAACAGAGTGATATTTGAGATACAGGGGAACAGAGACAGAGTTAACATTCAGCACCACAAAATATAGTTACACTCAGTGCACACTACAATGCTCATACAGGGATATCTTGAATTATATATGGTATTGTTTATGTGTCACTTTTAGGCAGGATATACACTGAACTGATCACAAAGGGGATAAACAAGTTTGGGAGTTTGTAGGGGAAATATTACTATAAATAAGACAGGGTGCGGATAGCGACACTTGACACAGTCACCTGGTCACGGCGACACTCACACTCAAGCGACTTTGATGAATGGTCGTGGAGAAGGAAGACGTGTTTCTGAGCTCTCCTCTAGCTGCAGGGTTGCCTCACCGGCGTTAGCTTTTTCCTTTTACTCGCCACTAGGGCGTTTTTCAATAAAGTTAGATTAGCTAGACCTCATTTTCCTCCCTGGCCTTAGTAGATATAGTAGGTGTCTATATCTAATTACTGAGATTGCCTTTGCTTACTCACCTCTGGAGTGTACCCCCCACTGATCGCTCTGGGGTGAGTGACACACAGGCGCGTCCTCCCGAGAGTGGTTTGAGAGGGTAATCTCAGACTAGGTGTGTTTTCCCCGGGCAATTTCTCCCTTGGTTGTTTTTCTCTTTCTTCCCACTTCCCCCTCACGGGGAAGTGGTAACTATGGCGGACGCCACTACTGGCCCTTGCCTCCGTGGCCATGGCCCTTGTCCTCTTTATCATGGCCATGGCCCTTATCCCCTGGCCATATCCATGGCCCTTGTCCCCTTGGTCATGGCCCTTGTCCCCATGGTCATGGCCCTTGTCCCTTTGGCCATATATGGCCACGGCCCTTGTCCCCTTGGCCATGGCCCTTCCCCTTGGCCAAGGGGACAAGGGGCCATGGTCATAGCCAAAGGGAGAAGGGCCATGGCCAAAAGGACAAGGGCAATGACCAAGGGGACAAGGGCAATGACCAAGGGGACAAGGGTCAAGGCCAAGGGGACAAGAGACAAATGCCATGGCCAATAGCCATGGCCAAGGGGACAAGGGTCGGGGCCATGGCCGTGGGGACAAGGGCCATGATAATGAGGTCAAAGGCCATGGCCAAGGATACATGGGCCATGGCCAAGAGGACAAGGGCTATAGTTATGACCAAGATGACAAGGGCCATGGCCATGACCAAAAGGACAAGGGCCATGACCATGAACAAAAGGACAGTACTATGGTCAAACGGCCATGGCCATGGGAACAAAGGTCATGGCCAAGAGGACAAGGGCCATGGCCAAAGGGACAATGGGACATGGGCCATGAACAAGGAGACCAGGGCCATGGTCAAGGGAACGAAGGCCATGGCCAGAGAGACAAGGGCCACGGCCAAAGGGACAAGGGCCATGGTTAAGGGGACAAGGATCATGGCCATGGCCCTTGTCCTTTTGGCCATGGCCCTTGTCCCCGTGGCCATATATGGCTATGGCCCTTGTCCCTTTCGCCATGGCCCTTGTCCTCATTGCCATGTCCCTTGTCCCCTTGGCCATATATGGCCATGGTCCTTGTCTCCTTGGCCATGGCCCATATTGTGTTGGTCATGGCCAGGGCTCTTGTCCCCTTGGCCATAGCCCTTCTCCATTTGGCCATGACCCTTGATTCCTTGGTCATTGTCCTTCTCCACTTGGCCAGGGTCATGGCCCTTGTAATGGGACTTGGCCAATGGAACAAGGGCAATGGTCATGGCCAATGGGCCAAGGTGACGAGGGACAAGGATCATGGCCAAGGGGGCGAGGGACATGAAGACACGGCCCGTGGCCATGGCCAAGGGGACAATGGCCCCAGTCATGGGGTCAAAGGCTATGGCCGAGGGAACAAGGGCTATGGCTGAGGGTTCAAGGGGCATGGTCATAGCCAAGAGGACAAAGGCCATGGCCATGAACAAAGGGACAAAGGCTATAGTCAAGGAGCCATGGCCAAGGGAACAAAGGTCATGGCCAAGAGAACAAGCACCGTGACCAAGGGGACAAGGGCCATGGCCATGCCCAAGGTGACAAGAGCCATGGCCATGCTCAAGGGGACAAGAGCCATGGCCATGGCTAAGGTGACAAGGGCCATGGGGGAGGACTAGGGCCAAGGCCAAGAGGAAAAGCGCCATAGCCAAGGGGGCAAAGGCCATTGCCATGGCCAAGAGGATAAGAGCATTGTCAAGGGGACAAGGGCCATGGTCAAGGGGACGAGCCGTGGCCATGGGGTTAGGCCATGGCCTGGAGGACAACGGCCATGGACGAGGGGACTAGTCATGCCCAAGAGGACAAGGGCTATGGCCAAAAAGTCAAGGGCCATGGACAAGGGACAAGGGCCATAGCCATATATGGCCAAGGGAACAACGGCCATGGTTAAGGGGACAAGGACCATGGCCAAGGGTACAAGGACCATGGCCAAGGCCAAAGGGACAAGGGCCACAGCCAAGGGGACAAGGGTCATGGCTAAGGGAACAAGAGCCATGCCCAAGGGAATAAGGGCCATGGCCAAGGGGACATAGGCCGTGGCAAAGAGGACAATGGCCATGGCCAAGTGAACAAAGGCAATGGCCCTTGTCCTCTTGGCCATGGTCCTTGTCTCCTTGACCATGGCCGTTGTCCCCTTGGCCAGGGCCCTTATCTCCGGGATTAGAGGGTAATGGCCATAGCTAAGGGGACAAGGGCCATGGTCATGGCTACGGGGACAAGAGCCATGGCCATGAGGACAAGGCCATGGCCAAGGAAATGTGCCATGGCTAAGGGGTCAATGGCCATGAGGACGGGCCATGGCCAAGGGGACAAGAGCCATGGCTAAGAGGACAAGGGCCATGGCCAAGGAGACAAGAGCCACGGCCATGGTAATGGGGACAAGGGCCATGGCCAAAGGCACAAGGGCCATGGTCAAGGGGACAAGACCATGGCCCTTGTCCTCGTGGCAATGGCCGTAACCCTTGCCTCTTTGGTCAAAGCCATAGGCCTTGTCCTCTTGACAATGGCCATTGCCCTTGTCCCCTTGGCCATGGTCATTATCCGCTTTACCATAGACCTCCCCTTGGCCATGGACATGGGCCTTTTCATTTGGCTATGACCCTTGTCCTCTAGGCCATGACCCTTGTCTCCTTGGCCATGGCCCTTGTCCCCTTGGCCATGGCCCTTGTCCCCTTGGCCATGGTCCTTTCCTTGGCCATGGCCATGGCCGTTGTCCCCTTGGCTATGAATACAGGAAAGGGGACAAGGGTCATGGTCGTGGGCAAGGGGACGGGCCATGGCCACAGCCAAGGGGACAGTAGCCATGGCCAAAGGGACAACGGCCATAACCATGGCCAAGGGGACAAGGGTCATGACCATGGCCAAAGGGAGAAGGCCAGGGCCAAGGGGACAAAGGCCATGGCCAAGAGGACAAAGACCATGGCCATAGCCAAGGGGACAAGGGCTGTGGCCATGGCCAAGGGAACAAGGGCCTTGGCCATGGGGACAAGGACCATTGCAAAGGGGAGAGCGGCCATGGCCAAGGAGACAAGGGCAATGGCGATAAGTAAAAGAGCCTTGACCATGAATAAGGGGACAAGGGCCATGGCCAAGGGGACAATCGCCACGGCCAAGGGGACAAGGGTCATACCAAGGGGACAAGGGTTATGGCCAAGGGAAAAACGGCCATGGCCAAGGGAAAAACGGCCATGGCAAGAGGAAGACTGCCATGGCCAATGGGACAGGCCATGCCCAAGGGGACAAGGGCCGTGGCCATGGTCAAGGGAACAAGGACCATGGCTATGGCCAAGGGGACAAAAGCCATAAGCCAAGGGGACAAGAGCCATGGTCAAGATAAGGATCATGGCTAAGGGGACAATGGCCATAGCCAAGGAGACAAGGACCATGGCCAAGGGGACAAGGGCCATCCAATGCAAGGGGCAATGGCCATGATCAAGGGGACAAAGTTCATGACCATTGCCAAGGGGACAAGGTTCATGGCCATGGCCATGGCCAAGTAGACAAGGTTCATGGTCATGGCCAAGGGGACAAGGGCCATGGCCAAGGGGAAGACGGCCATGGCCAAAGGGGCAATGGCCATGGCCATGGCCAATGGAACAGGCCATGGCCAAGGGGGCAATGGCCATGTCCATGGCCAATGGGACAGGCCATGCCCAAGGGGACAAGGGCCGTGGCCATGGCCAAGGGAACAAGGACTATGGCCATGGGGTCAAAGGGCATGGCCAAGAGGACAAGGGCCATGGCCAAGGGGACAAAGGACATGACCATGGCCAAGAAAACAAGGGCCATGGCCAAGGAGACAAGAGCCATTGTCAAGATAAGGACCATGACTTCGGGGACAATGGCTATGGCCAAGGAGACAAGGACCATCCAATGCAAGGGGCAATGGCCATGATCAAGGGGACAAGGTTCATGGCCATGACCAAGGGGAAAAGGTTCATGGCCTTGGCCGAGGGGACAAGGGCCATGGCCAAGGGGAGAAGAGGCACGGCCAAGTGGACAAGGGCCATGGCCAAGAAGACAAGAGCCATGCCCATGGCCAAGGAGACAAGGACCATGGTCACGGCCAAGGAGACAAGGACCATGGTCATGGCCAAGGGGACAAGGGCCATGGCCATGGCCAAGAGAGAAGGTCCACGGCCATGGCCAAGAGGACAACGGCCATGGACAAGGGGATAAGGGCCATGGCCAAGGGGACAAGGTCCGTAGCCATGGGAACAAGGGCCATGGCCATGGCAAAAAGGTTAACATCCATGGCAAAGAGGACAAGGGCCATGGCCAAGGGAACAAGGGCCACGACCATGGCCAAGGGGACAAAGGTCATGGCCATGGCCAAGGGGACAAGGGCCATGTCCATGGCCAAGGGGACGAGCCATGGCCATGACTAAGGGGACATGGGTCATGGCCAAGGGGCGAAAGGCCATAGTCAAGGGAACATGGGCCTTAGCCAAGGAAACAAAGGACTTGGCCAAGAGGACAAGAGCACAGGAGCCATGGCTGGGAGGACCAGGTCAACAGCCATGGCCAGGGTAACAAAGGCAATGGCCATGGGAACCATGGCTTACGGGTTCATGGCCACGGCCAAGGGGTTCATGGTCATGGCCATGGGGATCATGGGCATGGCCATCGGGACAGACCATGACAATCGGGACAAGAGCTATGGCCATCGGGATGGGCCATAGACAAGGAAGTCAAAGCCACGGCCAGAAAGGACCAGCGCCATGGCCATCGGGACCAAAGTCATGGCCATGGGCAGGGGGACCAAGGTCATGGCAAAAGGGACCAAGACCATGGTCAGAGACCAAGGCCATAGTAATTAGGGCCAAGACCATAGTCAATAGGACCATGGCCATGGCCATGGCCATAAAGACACGGCCCATGGGTATGGCCAGGTAGCAAGGGCAATGGTCAGGGGGATAATTGTCATGGCCAAGGGGACAAGGGCCATGGCCATCAGGATGGGACATGGCCAGGGGAGACCAGGACCATGGAGACCATGGCCATCGGGACCAAAGTCATGGCCATGGCCAGGGAACAAAGGCCAAGGCCATGAGGACTATGGCCAGAGACCATGGCCATGGCCATCAGGACCAGGGCCATGGGCGTCAGGGCTAAAAAGTCATGGCCATTAGGAGGACCATGGCCAAGGGGACCACGGCCATGGCCAGGGGGCAAGGGTCTAGTCATAGTCAGAGGGACCAGGGCCATGGCCACGTATATTGACCAGGGAACCAGGACCAGGGCGACCAAAAACCATTGCCAGAGTTACCATGGCCATGGCCAGGGTGTCTAGTGCCATATCGAGAGAAAGGCCAGGACCATGGCCAGGGGGACCTGGGTTATGGCCATGGCTGGGGGGATGAGGGCCATGGCCGGGGAACCGGGGCCGTGGCCATGACAATGAGCAATGGTCAGGGCAACCATGTCCAGGGTAACATGGGCAATGGCTGGTGGTACCATGGTCATCAGGAAAAGGGCCATGGCTAAGGGGACCAAGTCTATGGCCAGGGGGACCAGGGACATGGTCATTGGAGCCATGGCCAGGGGGACCAATGTCATGGCCAGGAGAACCAGGGCCCTGGCCATGGCTAAGGGGACCAGGGCCCTGGCCAGAGGGACCATGGCCATTGGGACCAAAGCTATGGCCATGGGGCCCAGGGCCAGCGCCATGGGGACTTGGGCCATAACCATGGGGACCAGAGCCATAGCCATGGGCAGGGGAACGAGGGTAATGGCCATGGTCAAGGGGACCATGGCCAGGGGGACTATGGCTATATCCAAGAGGACCAGGGAAATGGCTATTGCCAGGGATACCAGGGCCTTGGTTGGGGTGGCCAGGGCCATGGCCAAGGTAACAATGGCAATGGCCAGGTGGACCATGGCCTTGGCCATGGGGACAACGACCAAGGCCATGGGGACAACGACCAAGGCCGTGGGGACCAAAGCCATGGCCAGGGGGCACCAGGGACATGGCAATCGAGAACAGGATCATGGCCATGGGGACCAAGGCCATGGCCAGAGGGGCCATGGACATGGCAAGAGACCATGGCCATGGGGACCAAAGCAATGGCCAGAGGGGCCATGGACATGACAAGAGACCATGACTATGGCCATCGGGACCAGGGCCATAGCCAAGGAAACCAGGGACATGGCCATGGCCAGGGAGACCAGGGCCATGACCATGGCAATATCCAAGGGGACCAGGGCCATGGCCATGGTAAGGGTAACAAGGGCAATGGCCATGGAGACCATGGCCATCGGGACAAGGGCTATGACCCATAGGACATGGATCATGGCCAAAGGGACTCAAGCCATTGCCAGGGGGACCATGACCATGGTCACTGGTACCAGGGTCATGGCCATGCTCAAGGAGACCGTGGACAAGGAGACCAAGGCCATGGCCATCAGGGCCAGGGCCATGAGCAGGGGGACCAGGGTCATGATAATGGCCATGAGGACCAGGGCTATGGCCAGGGCCGGGACTGGAGCCATGGCCATCCCCAGGGGGGCCGGGGCCATGACCATAGGAACCGGGACAATGGCCAAGGGGACCGAGGCCATAGCCATGGCCAGGGTGCGGGATATGGCCAGGAGGACCAAGGCCATGGCCAGGGGGACCAAGACCATGGCCATCGGGATCAGGGCCATGGCCACGGGGACCAAGGCCATGACAAATTGGACTAGGGTCATGGCTGGGGGGACGAGGGCTAAGGGGACCAGGACCATGGCTATATCCAAGGGAACCAGGGAAATGGCTATTGCCAGGGATACCAGGGCCACGGCTGAGGTGGCCAGGACCATGGCCTTGGCCATGGGGACAACGACCAAGGCCAAGGGGACCAAAGCCATGACCAGGGGGCACCAGGGACATGGCAATCGAGAACAGGATCATGGGCATGGGGACCAAGGCCATGGCCAGAGGGGCCATGGACATGGCAAGAGACCATGGCCATTGGGACCAAGACAATGGCCAGAGGGGCCATGGACATGGCAAGAGGCCATGACTACGGCCATCGGGACCAGGGCCATAGCCAAGGAAACCAGGGTCATGGCCATGACCATGGCAATATCCAAGGGGACCAGGGCCATGGCCATGGCAAGGGTAACAAGGGCAATGGCCATGGAGACCATGGCCATCGGGACAAGGGCTATGACCCTAAGGGGGTCATGGCCAAAGGGACTCAATCCATTGCCAGGGGGACCATGACCATGGTCATTGGTACAAGGGTCATGGCCATGCTCAAGGAGATCGTGGACTAGGGGACCAGGGCCATGGCCATCAGGACCAGGGGGACCAGGGCCATGATAATGGCAATGAGGACCAGGGCTATGGCCAGGGCCGGGACTGGAGCCATGGTCATGCCCAGGGGGGGCCGGGGCCATGACCATAGGGACCGGGACAATGGCCAAGGGGACCGGGGCCATAGCCATGGCCAGGGGTGCGGGATATGGCCGGAAGGACCAAGGCCATGGCCAGGGGGACCAAGACCATGACAAACTGGACCAGGGCCATGGCTGGGGGGACGGGGGCTAAGGGGACCAGGACCATGGCCAGGGAACCAATGCCATGAGGACCAAGGCCATGGCATGACTCTGGCCTCGGGGACCAGAGCCATGGTCATGGAGTGGCCAGGAGGACCGGAGCCATGGCCATGGTAATGGCCAGGGGAACTAGGGTCATATAAAAGGTCATGGGAACCAGGGCGATGGCCAGGAGGACCATGGCCAGGGGAACCAGGGCTATATCCAGGGCGACCATGGCCATGGCCATCAGGACAAGTGCCACGGCCATGGGGACCAAAGCCATGGCGTGGCTATGACCAGAGGGGCGAGAGCCTAGCCATGGCCAGGGGAACCAGTCATGACCATGGTCAACGGGACCATGGCTATGGTCAGGGAGACGAGGACGAGGCCAATGCTATGGGGATCATGGCCTTGGTGACCATGGCCATGGCCAGGGAATCCAAGGTCATGGCCAGGGGGACGGACCAGGGACGTGGCCAGGGGGACAGGGGCCATGGTCATGGCCGAGGGGACCAAGGCCATTGCCATAGAGATCAGAGTCATGGCCACTGCAACAAATTGCCGGGGGGACTAGGGCCAAAGGGGCCAGGGCCGTGGCCAGGGGACCATTGCCATGGGGACAAGGCCATGGGGACTGTCCATGGCTAGAGGATACGGGCCATGGCCAAGGGACAATGTCCATAACAAGGAGACAAGAGCTATGGCCAGGGGAACTAAGGCCATAGCAATGCCTAGGGGGACCAGGGACATTACAACGGCCAGGGGAACCATGGCCATGGCCAGGGGGACCAAGGCCATGGCCAGATGCACCAGGACTATGGCCAGGCAGAAAAGCCAAGGCCAGGTGGAACTGGCCCATGGCCGAGAGGACCTGGTCCATGGCCGGGGCACCAGGCCAATGGCCAGAGGGGTCAGGGCCATGGCCACAGCCAGAGGGACCAGGGCCATGGGGAACCGGAGGAATGGCCGTGGCGAGGGGTCACGACCAAGGGAACTAGGGCCACGGTCCAAGTGACCAGCGTCGTGGCCAGGGGACAACGGCCATGGCCATGGGATAATGGCCTTGGCGAGAGGATAATGACTATGGCCAGGGGAATAGGGTCGAGACCATGTGGACCAGTACCATGGCAATGGCCAGTTGCACCAGGGCCATGGCCAGGACCAGGGGGCCATGGCCAGGACCAGGGGGCCATGGCCAGGGATTAAGATCATGGCCAGGTGGACAAGGGCTATGGTCAGTGGGACCACAGCCATTCTCAGTGGGACCAGGGCCATGGTCAGGGGAACCAGGCCATGGTCAGAGGGACCAGGGCCATGGTCATTGGGACCAGGGCCATGGTCATTGGGACAAGGCCCTAACCATGGGCTAGGGGACCTGAGCCACGGCTATGGCCAGGACTAAGGCCATGGGCAAAGGGACTAGGGTCGTGGCCAGGGCCAGAGGGATCAGAACCATGGCCAGGGGGACCAGGCCCATGGCCAGAGCTACGAAGGCCATGATCATGGGCAGAGGGAACCGGGGGGGGCCATGGCTAGGGGGACCAGGGCGACACCCAGAGGGGTCACGACGAGGGGGACCATGGCCAAGGGAATTAATGTCATGGCCAGGATGATGTTCTATGGCCAGGGGGACCAGGGCCATGGCCAAGGGGGCCAGGATCATTGCCATAACAAGGGCCATGGCTATGGCCAGGGGGACCAGGGCCATGGCCAAGAGGGCCAGGGTCATTGCCAGAACAAAGGCCATGGCTGTAGGGGATCAAAACCATGGCACGGCTATGACCAGAGGGACGAGAGCTTGGCCAGGGGAAACGGTCATGGCCATGGTCAAGGGGACAAAGGCCAGGGGTGCCAGGGCTATGGCCTGGGACCAGGACCATGACCAAGGGAACCAGGGCTATGACCTTGGCCAAGGGGACCAGAGCCATGGCCTTGGCCAGGGAAACCAGGGCCATGACCTTGGCCAGGGAAACCAGGGCCATGGCCTGGGACAGAGGGAACAGGGCCATGGCCTTGGTCAGAGGCACCAGGGCCATGGCCTTGGCCAGGGAGACCAGGGCCATGACCTATCTTAACCTATCTTCCTTGCACCGTCCTGTCTTGCTTTCCTTACCCTGCCCTGCCCTTCCCTGTCCTGCCCTGCCCTGCCCTGCTCTGCCCTGCCCTACCTGGCCCTGTCAATGCCCCAGCCTGCCTGGCCTTGCCCTGCCCATGTCCTGTCCATGCCCTGCCCTGTCATGCCTTGTCGTTTCATGGCTTACCGTGCCTGAACCTCCCCTAACTTGACATGCTCAGCCATCTCTGCCTTGCCTTTCCCGGCATGGCCGGGCCCAACTCTGTTCTACCAAACCCTGCCCCGCCTGGCACTGCCCTGCCTGGTCATGATCCACCTGGCCCTGCTTGGCCCTGCCAGGCCTGGCCCTTCTCGACCCTGTCCTGCCTGGCCCTGCTCGGCCCTGCCCTACCTGGTCCTGCTCGGCTATGTTCGGTCCTGTCCTGCCTGCCCTTACTAGGTTCGGCCATGCCGGGCCATGTTCGGCCCGGCCATGCCTGACCTTGCTCAGCTTGGCCCTGCCTGGCCATTCCCTGTCTTGTACTGCCGGCTCGTGGATTACCAGGATCTTCCTGACCCAGTCTCGCCCTTCCCTGCCCTGTCCTTATCTGCCTGAGTCTGCTCTGCCCTTCAGTTATCTGCCTGATCTTGCCGTGCCCTGCCCTCCCTACCCTACCATGCCCTTGCCCGCCCTGCCCTGCTCTACCGGCCCTATTCTACCCTGCACTGTCTGCCTTGCCTTTCCCTGTCCTTCCCTGTCTTGCCAAGCCCTGCTGCGCCTGGACCTGCCCTACCTTGACCTGTCCTGCCGGACTATGTCCGGTCGGGCCAGGACTCGCCCTGATCTGCCCGGTCCTGCTCGGCTCTGCCCCGCCTTGCCTGGCCCGTTCCGATTCTGCCCTGCCCTCTCCGGTCCTCCTCTGCCTACCTGGACTAGTCCTGTCTGGCCCAGCCTACCCCTGCTTGGCCCAGCCCTGCCCTGTCTTGCCTGACCCTGCTCTAATCAGACCTGCTTGATCTTGCCTGTCATTCTGGCCCTGCCCTGCCTTGCCCTAGCCGACCTACCCTACACTTCCCTGCTGTTCTGGCCTGTCTTGTACTGCGCTGCCCTACGCTGCCTGCCCTACCCTACCGTGCTCTGCCCTGCCTGGACCTGCCCTTCCTTCTGGTCCTGCTCTACCCAGTGTGTTTGTGACAGTTTTTAGTAATGTGGGATGCAGGCTGATCATGCTTAATTAATCACAGGTGTTCCAAAAATGATTGTCAAAAATGAAAAGCTTGCATTCCACTTTTCGATATAATGTTTTAAGAATACGGCGCTTGGGGAAATCCACTACTATAAAAAGTTAAAAATGAATGTGCACGAGCATTCTGACAGAGACTAAAAATTCATATATTCTGTTACAGATAAACCAGAACACTTCTTTAAACTGAAAGAACTCACCTTTGCTTGATGCTACCGGAGAACGCTCGGCATTGTCTGTGACGCGTAAACTCTGGTCCAGGTTCTTCACCGACGGGGTCTTTCAGTTCAGTTTCCCCTCTCAGCACCTGGAGAGAATTGTGCCAGGTAAACTCTTTTACTCTAGTAACCTGTATATTGCGCTGTCCTTACATTAAGAACTTACACAGCATCGACAAATAACTTTATACAAAATAAGTTATATGGGAAAAAATAGTTTTTTGACAGACGGCACGTAATCGTAACTTTTCATTCTTGTTTAATGAGAATGACTATAATCCTAAAGAGACTCAGTGTTTGTCACCAAACTATCACAAGTAGAGATCTTCGCAACAGATTATGTAATGAAGTACTGTAGTATCTATAATGCTACGACACACCCCAATCCCCACATCCCCTCGCTCCTCCCACCCTCCCACATCCCCTCACCCCTTCCCACATCCCCTCACATCCCTCCACTCCCTTTCCATATCCCCTTACCCCACCCTCACATCCTCTCACCTCTTCTCATATCCTTTCATCCCTTCCCACACCCTTTCCTACACTTCCCACATTCCTTCTTCCTCTCTAACATTTACTCATTCCCTCCCAAATCCCTTCCCCCTTCCTACTTCCGCTCACCCAATCACACATCTATCCCCCCCCTCCCAACATCCCCCAACCCCCTTCTCATATCCCCCCCTCACCTTCGCACATCCTTCCTCCTCCTAACAACTCCTTTCACCCTTCGCACATCACCTCTCCCTCTCATCATCCCCTTTCTCTCTTCCCAAACTCCCTCACATCATTCCCACACCCCCTTACACCATTCCCATATCTTCTCATATCATTCCCACAGTCCCTACACCATTTCCACATCATTCCCACATCCTCTCATGCCATTTCCAAACCCTCACACACCATCCCCACATCATTCCCACACCGTCTCACACCATTCCCCCACACCCTCACATCATTCGCACATTCCTTCATACCATTCCCACATTCCTGCACACCATCCCCACATCTGACACCATTGCCACATCCCCACACCATTCCCACACCCCCTCACACCATTTCCACACCCCCTCACACCACTGCCACATCCCCTCACATCATTCCCACATCTCCCGACATCTTTGCCACATCCCCACACCATTCCTACATCTCTCCACGCCGTTCCCACATCCCCTCACTCCCTTGCAATATCCACTTATACTATTCCCATATCCCTCCCCTCACACCCTTCCCACATCCCGTCCCCTCGAGCCCTCCCCTCACTGAGAATCCCTGGCGATGCACTGAAGGGAGGGAGTGAGGGGAAAGTGTCGGCCTCTGTCTCCCCTCGCCCCAAGGTCATGTATTATGAGGTGGCTGGATAACTTCCTCTTCTCTCTCCCCCCCTCAGGCAGCCTCGCCTCACCTCATCTCACCTCACCTCATCTAACCCCATCTATCCTAACTTCACCTCATCCAGTTTTATTTTACGTAGCCTCACCTTCCCCTCACCTCTCATCTCATCTCACCAAATTTCACCTCACCTCACCTTATCCCATCGTAACTTATCTGACCTAACTCGCTTTGCCTTAGCTAACCTCGCCTCACCTCATCTCATCTCACCTTACCCCACCCTGCCGTATCTACTCAATATATCTTCCCCACTCCACATGACTTCCTCTCTCCACCTCAGTCCCTACTCCTTTTCTCTTCCCAGCTCCACCAAACTCCCTTCCTCCTAATGAAAAAAAAAAAAATCTCTACCACATCCTTCCTACTCCCTTACTACCTCAAACCATTTCTGTTTTTACTCCAGATCCCAATCCTATATCACTCTACCTCCACTACTGTCCCTCTCCACCTCCTCCACTCCTCTCCACCAAGTCCACTCTGCCGATACCTCACTTTACCACTGCCTCACTTCACCTCTTTTTCCCTACTTCACCAGTACTCCACTCCTCCATTTATCCACTCCACTTCTTTGCCTCAATCCACCAGTCCCACTCCACCATCACTATCTCATACCATCAATACCCAACTCTACCAATACCATTCCACTACTACCCCTCTCTGCCACTAACTCGCTCCACTAGTACCACTCCATTATTACTAACCCTCTCCACTAATCCCGCTCCACTATTTCTTCTCTCTCTTCACTCCATGAATCCCACTCCAGCTACATTTTCCCCTACATCACTTTCCCATTCCACCCCAAGCCCACTCCACTTTGTCTCCCTCACCCTCGCCCTAACCCTCACCCTCACCTCTCGCCTGAAAAAAAAAATAGTAGAATGAAAAATACAAAAATTATATATTGATCAAACAGAAAAAATATATATATAGATGAACAACTGACACAGATTATCAATATGAAAAAAGGTTCGCCACGTGGGAGGACAAAATCATGGAAAAAGCTGGCTGGGTGAGGAAAAATGAAAATGAAAATATAAGGGGATTTGAAGTTATTATTATTATTACTGTTACCTGAGTTTTACGGTGCAGGTGACAAAGGTGATGATGAAGAATTACAACTGATGCTGTTATTAAGGGTGATAGTAAAATGCGTATGTTTTGTAATTGGCAGTAGTAGTAGTAATAGTAGTAGTAGTGTTGTTACTGCTAAAATATAATGAAGGGAAATTACAAGTGATGTTATTTTTAGTTGTAATGGTAAAATATGCGTGGAATAGAGGTTAATGTTTTGCCAAATTTCTCTTTTTGATTTTGAGGGGGAGTGGGGGGAAGTGTACGTGAATTACTAGTAGTGATGATGATGATGATGATGCCAGGCTGACTGATACTAATAAACAACGGAGCTACTGAAGTTTTGAAATGATAATTATTTTGGTGATGCTGATGTTGATGATGATGATTTTTTTTTTTCACTTTGTTAGAATCATGTTAACAAACCCGGTGACACGGCATGTAGAAGTCACGTTCAGGATTCATTAGCTCTAAGATTTAAACCCTGCCACGACAAGAGAGTTGTATCACTTGGCGTAGAGAGACAGCAGACCACCCCACGTATTCCCGACGTGTCGTTGAAACCACACACCAACACTTTCCACATTTATCTTCTGCCCCCATCACACTCCCCGAGGCTTACTATGTAAATGTATGGGGACATCATATTTATTTTATTCTTGCTACCTCCTGACGGAACACATTTCGAACTGAAGGGATTAGATGTATTAAAATGTATGTTCACAAATACGAGGTCTGGCGCTGACATGCTTCCTATTGCCAAAGCACACTGTATGGCTGGGAAGGTTCCATTGTGTACGGATCAGAGTATTCGTTACCCCAGCGTAGCGTGATGGCACCTGGTACATGTGATCCCCCCTTAACTCTCCCAACGAAATAATGAGGGTTAGAAAGCAACTAGACATCAAGAGAGGAGGACGAACCTGTTCTAAATAAAATATCGAGTTGTCGTCGGAGGTGTTTTACAACCTGAGGTCCTGTCGTCCTACATGTCCAACTACACTACCTTGGCAAAGATACTGTATACACTATTCTTTTCCTTACTCAACTGGTAGTGGCACTAATTAACCATAAAATACGTCCTCGTACTGAAAGCTACAAAAATGTATTCAGGTGAAACGTTGCAACAAAAAATTTATACACTGGCATACGCGGAGGCCACCACAGCCGGACAGGCATTGTTTAGTTGTTTGTTTTTGTATTATATTTTTCTATCTGTGTGCCTGTGTGTTTCTCTATTTGATTACACAGAAACTAACGGGAAAATCACAATGAAAAATCGTATGGACGTCCCTACTAACCCATGTTTGAAGTCGACCCTAGAAATATGGAGATTGGTTGGTGCAAGGTAATTTCACACGGCAGTCGTGAAATACACTGTAATAATAATTGTTCAGTGTGACAAAAGGTATGGGTCCTACTAAAGACCTTAGTGTACTGTGTTTTGGGTAGGCAGGGAGAGAAGTTTGAACAGTAAAAGTAAGGTGCGGAAATAAAGCCATATGGAGGTGGATGAATTATGTTAGAACGAGACGGAAAGGAGTGAGAGGGAAAGGAGAGAGGTGAATCAAGCTGAAAAGCAAAGACGTACAACAGGGAGAATGAAGAAATGTGTAATGAATGCAAAAGGGGGAGAGAGAGAGAGAGAGAGAGAGAGAGAGAGAGAGAGAGAGAGAGAGGTAGCTAAACAACAGGAACGAGGTGAAAGGAAGAAGAATATGAAGCACGGAATGTATAAGATCTGGATGAGGTAGAGAGGAGGGAGCAGGGAGGTAACCAGGGAACGTCACACCACTGAGACTGCAACTGAAGTACTTGCTCAGCCTTATCAAGACTGGCTCAATAACTCAACTCACCAGGCACTCTGGGGCAAGACTCACAGACTTGTTCACGTCCATCGACTTGCCCCTCGGACAGCCAGGGACCATGAGCAGTCTTTGATCTTGACACGTTTCTGAGTTCAAATTCATCCCCTAGTCTACCCTCACTTCGCACCTCTCCAGTTACCACCAGTCCTTCATTCTCTCGGCGCTTGAAATCATTTATGGGCGCCGTGACCAGCTCTCCATTGTGCTATTGGATCCAGAAAAAAGAAGAAAAAAAAAAAAAGTGAAGAACATCCTAACGCTTTAGGAGAACTCCTTGGAGACATCTTGCCGGGCACACACACACACACACACACACACACACACACACACACACACACACACACACACACACACACACACACACACACACACACACACACACTCTTGGCCCAATATACTACCTGGTATACTTTCGAACACTGTTTACACTAGATCCATATCCACACTTAGATGTACATAAAAAGAATATATAAACATTTGATAACTTCTTTGGCTCAAGGGAAAAAACACCCTTCACGTGGCCTCTTCAGTTCTTTCAGAGCATCCTTTATGAACTTCCATTAGATTCATGTAAACGCCGTGAATAGCTATACAGATAAATACCAGTATATCTGTATGATTCTCCATCCCCTTTAGAATCTGCAGAACAACCTGGTATACAGTTACAATTATATTTTTGTTTATTATATACCTTTAGATTTTCGCTTTCATTAATTCCGCATTCTCCATTCAAGGGAACTGACAGTGCTGAGTACGACTGGACGGGAAGTGACAGCAATGTAGAATCACGGCCCGCCTCTCTCCTTTATTTGTTGTGGAACACCCTTGAATGTGCGCCCTCCATTCATCCATAACTTTTCATTTAAAGCTTTAGTCCAGAAAAAAAAATGCATTCATCATTTTTCCTGGTTTCTTTTTTAAGCGGGCAGAGGCAGTTTTAGAGCTGGGCAATTTTTCCTCCCCTCTCCTTTATTCATTCCCATCTTTATATCTAGTTTTGCACATGGATATTTTTTTCTTGCTTTAATTCTCTCTTCTTTTTTTTTTCTTTCGCTGCTTCACCCTACAGAATTTTTATCGCCCCATTATACCCCCGCGACAGTTTTATCTTACTCATTTTTCCTGTGGCCATTTTCCGTTTTACCACAGCATTTTTCCCTCGCTGACATTTCCGGCCACAGTTTTTGAGTCGTGTTTCTCTTCAGCATTTCCATCTGCTTTGCTGGGATCAAAAGTTGTGGGGCTCCTCTCTCTCTCTCTCTCTCTCTCTCTCTCTCTCTCTCTCTCTATCGCTTCCTTTGCATTCCCTCCCTTATTCCCTCTCTCTGTATCTCCTCATCCTTCCCTTACCCCCTTCTCTCTCTTTCACCCCTTCAGTCTCCCTCCTCCCAATTTTGCTCCACATCTCCTCTCTGCCTTCTCCCATTCCCTTCCCTGCCTTTGCATGTCCTCTTCTCTCTTCTTTTCTTCCCCTCTCTTCTCCTTTTCTCCCCTCCTTCTCTCACTCTCTTCATCCTGCTTCCCCTCCCCTTCCTTATCCAGTTCCTACCCCCTTCCTTTTAACCCCTCCCTCCCATCCTTGCTCTCCTCCTACTCCCTCCTCCACACTTTCCCCTCCTTATCTCACTCCTCTGTTCCGCTTTCTCTTTCTTTCCCTCCCCCTTCTCCTCTTTCCCTCTCCTTCTCTCCGTCTTCCCTTCCACTCCCCTTCTCTCTCCACCTCCCCCTGGTGTTCATCTCTCTCGTGTGCTGGAGGAGATGAGGGGACTGTCTGGTGAGTCTCTTCATTTTCCAGGATGTATCACTAAGTCCTTACACAGAAAGAGAGAGAGAGAGAGAGAGAGAGAGAGAGAGAGAGAGAGAGAGAGAGAGAGAGAGAGAGAGAGAGAAATAATGTCTGTTGTTGTCGTTGATCAACACCAGTCTGTCTGGATGACCAGATACATTTACCGCATGCAAGCAAGTCCCCTGCTGGGTTGTCTCGTATGATAGGCCTATATTCCCTTGAGACTGACAACTCCCCACCACAACGAGGCGAGGGGAATACTTTGGAGATATGGTTCCTGAATGTATGCCGCACTTGCGTCTTTGCACTCAGTTAACAGGGGTACCACTGCAGGCTCCACTTCGCTCCGTAAACTGTAAGAGTGGGAACGGATAACGAGGAAGGCTGAACAATAGTGAGGAGATGGAGAGAAGTGAGAGAAGAAAAATGGAGTATACAAGAAAGGGATGAAGAGGTCTGGATGTAAACTGAGCAGAGGAGGAAATGATAAAGAGAGGGAGAGAGAGGATGAAAATGGGTGAGATGAAGAGAATGGAAGAGGTGGGTGGGAGGAGAGAAAGGAGGAGGGGAAGATGAAGAACTGAAAGGACGATAGACTGGGCCCGAAAAGGAGTGAAGAAAAGAAGAGAGCAGGTTGAAGAAAAGAAAATGGCATTTCTAAAGGAAAGGTGAAAAAGAATGGACTCTGGAAGATCTGATAAGGAAGTGTGGTGAGTTGGAGGAGAGAGGAGAAAGGAGAGAAGATGAGGGTAACTGAACAATGGAAAGGAGTCGTTCTGAACAAGAGAGAAGAGAAAAGAAAAATGGAGTATGCAAGAACTAGGTAAGGGAGCTTGGTGAGTTGGAAGGGCAGAAGAAAGGAGAGAAGGTTATAAAAGAGCATAATGGAAAGCAAACAGCAGCAGACGAGTTGGTCGTTTCGTGGCTGTTTGGTATAGGGAAGGTTATAACAAACAAAACAATTTTACTAGTTCAAGGCAAGGACAGAAATGCAAGAAGGCTCCCTTCAACCCGCCAAACCCTCCAGCCGAAGCCGGCAGGAAATAGAGGGACCATCATACAGTTCAGAAAAAGTCATGGGAATTTCATAGGAAAAAGGAAATAGACATTTTATTCTACTCTATCTACCTGAACGGAAAGTAACATTAAGTCACTAACATTTATCGATGTAGTTTTCCGGTCGTACAGAGCAGACAGATGAAGGAATATGAGTACGTAGAAAGGTGTAGAAGGATGGAGCGTTTAGGACTTAAATGAGTGAGTGGTAGGTATTAGGTAGGAGATGAGGAGACAAGAGTGGAAAGAACAACTAGTAACGAGGACCAGAAAAGATGGAGGAGGGCGACCATACAAGGATAGGACAGTGCAGGAGAAGAAGGATCAGAAATAGAAAAGAGGACGTGCAGGTGAGAGGATGCGGAGGAACGATGATACAAGTACGATCTGGATAGAGATATGTGATGGGTGGGGTGAGGAAAAGGATAGAAGGAGGAAGAAGTTTTACAAAAGAAAGAGGAAAAGGTAGATATGAGGAGGGAGAAGGATTATGTAGGTAAGAATTGGACGACGGAGTGCGAGCGTCCCCGTTTTGTGTGCGTGTGAGAAAGAGAGAGAGAGAGAGAGAGAGATGGAGGAAGTGAGGATTGTCTGAAGCTGAACAATACGAGAGAGAGAGGGGGGGGGGAGAAACTAGCTGGTGGTGTGGAGAGGAGAGGGGAGGGAAGAAGGCTGAAAAATGGGGTGTTGATAGACTCCTACACCCTCGTTCATAACCCACTGGCGGTACCCAAGTTGTTTTGATCGCCTCTACACTCCGATATTTACACCATGATACAGGGCGGGTTTGGGGGATGAGATCTGTTAGGCTTTTTGTTTGGGTATGGTTTGCTTTTGTTTGGTTTTTGTTTGGTTTATCATCAGAAATTTTCACTGAGCGCTGATTTTTTTTTCTTCTGAGAGAGAGAGAGAGAGAGAGAGAGAGAGAGAGAATGCGTGTAAGAACTGGTTGTTTCTTTGCTTCTTTGTTTATTTTTGGTGAGACTAATTTTGCGGTGGCAACTTTGCTTATGTTTTGAATTGTTTGGTTTTTGTTGATAACCGTATTTGCTGTTTTTTTTTTTTTTTTTTTCAGTACTTCTTAAGAGAACGTTGTGTAAAATGTACGTTTTAGAAAAGGGACAATTTGGCAAGGAAACGTTTTAGAAAAGGCGGCATTCTGTCTGGCCACCGGGGAGAAGGGTGTGAGACTGGAACGAGAAAGGAGATGAGAGAATGGACACGGGATTGAGAGAGTAATATCGGAGAGTGGGAAGAACGGCGGAGAGAAGACCTAGACTGAAAGAGGAGAAAAACGAAAAATGTTGAGAACTTTCACCCACGTACTTAACCTCATCACTGCAATGACTTTTTTTTTTTTGTCTTGCTGCCTCCAGACGATTATATTTAAGGCTGGGGAAACCTCTCTTTGTAATGGGGTTTGAGACAATCACCATTAAACTCCTCCGCTGTGAAAGATCAACCCAAAGCTAAGTATTATTATCTGCTTGTAGTATAAATGAAATAAACTGCTTTTCTAGAACGAAGGGATTAAGCTTACTTATAACTCTAAGGAAAGTTAGTATACTCGTAATTTAACCCCAAAGACCCGACAACGCACTTTTTAATTTCCTCTTGCTACCTCCAGACGATTTTACGCAGCTTAGGAGAGATTTGTGAAGTGGAGGGGATGGATTTAGTCTTCACTGATCGCATTACATGGGGTCTTCTCCTTTGTGTTAAATTTTGTTGAATGACCAGAAGAAAAAAGGTAAGCGTAAGAAGAAATGAATTAACTGTCTACAGTACATAGGTATTACTATGAAAAAAAAAAATACTGTAAAAGGAATGTGAAAATGGAGTTAATACTGAAACGAAGGGATTAATACTGAAGCGAAAGAGTTAATATAGAAACGAAGATTATGAGAAAGCTTCATTCCTTCTCCCTGCTCTGGATAACAATGCTCATAACTCCTGCCAGACAAGAGGAAGGGCTGACAGGGCCTCTTACCCTCTACCATAACTGCCCTTGCCGGTGCTACTCCTCTTACATACTGAAGAAGAGTGTAGTGCAAGGAGAACGATGAAATGAAAGAAGGGGATGAGAGAAAGTTCAAGAGGAAGGAGGACAAAGAGAAGAGAAGAGAGAAAGTTGATAAGCAGAGAAAGTTCAAGAGGAAAGAGGAGAAAGAGAAGGTTAAAGAGGATGAAGTGGAAAGGAATGAGAAAGCAGAGGAGAAAAAAGGACAGACAGGATAGAGGGAGATGATTCAAAACGAACAAGAAGAAATGAAAGAAAAAGCTGAAGAGACAGAAGAACAGTGAGTAAAGAGAATGTTCACATATAAAGAGGAGAAAGAAAAGAGAGAAAGGATGATAGAATTAATCAATGGGAAGCTCAGACACCTCTTTTTTTTTTAACCCACTATTCTTACACTGTGGAGAAGAGTGAGGGGCAAGCTGATGTGGTGAGTGGAAGACCAGCACTTTGCTCTCAAGTTTGTGTGTGTGTGTGTGTGTGTGTGTGTGTGTGTGTGTGTGTGTGTGTGTGTGTGTGTGTGTGTGTGTGTGTGTGAGAGAGAGAGAGAGAGAGAGAGAGAGAGAGAGAGAGAGAGAGAGAAACAAGATCTGTTGATGCAAGAACTGAGAAATGAGACGAGCAGGAGGGGAGACGAGAACCAGAATGCAAATCACGTTAAGAAAGTGAGAGAAGGGAATGGTGATGAAGAGGGAGAGGAGGAAAAAAAGATAGGGGAGGCAATGGAACGAGGGAGGAGGGAGATTAAAAGGGAGGAAAATAGAGGGAGAAAGAGAGAGAGAGAGAGAGAGAGAGAGAGAGAGAGACGGTATGAAACTGACAGAGGGAGAGTGGGAGACTGATAGACACGGTAGGAGACTTGTAGAGACAAAGAAAGACTGATAGGGAGAGATGCAAACAAAGAAATAAACGGTGGAAAGTTGAGAAAGAGGGAGGGGATTGGAAGAAAAAAGGGAGATTAAAACGGAGGAAAGATGAGGAAGTGATACAGAGGGAGAGAAAGAACAAGGGTAGGGAGGAAGAGGAACCAGGAAGGAGGAGGATTTAAAAGGGAGGAAGTGGAACCAGGAAGGAGGAGGATTTAAAAGGGAGGAAGTGGAACCAGGAAGGAGGAGGATTTAAAAGGGAGGAAGTGGAACCAGGAAGGAGGAGGATTTAAAAGGGAGGAAGTCGAACCAGGAAGGAGGAGGATTTAAAAGGGAGGAAGTCGAACCAGGAAGGAGGAGGATTTAAAAGGAAGTCGAACCAGGAAGGAGGAGGATTTAAAAGGGAGGAAGTGGAACCAGGAAGGAGGAGGATTTAAAAGGGAGGAAGTCGAACCAGGAAGGAAGAAGATTTAAAAGGGAGGAAGTCGAAAAGAGGGAGATTAAAAAAAGAGTGAATTAGAGAAATGGGGACCTAAAAGGGGGATGAGAGGAGGGAGAGAGATGACGAGGGAGGGAAGTGGAGAAAGAGGTAGGCTAAAAGGGAGGGAGGAAAAGGGAGAATAAAAGAGAGCCAAATAGTGAGAGAGTAGATTTAAAGGGATGGTATTAGAGAGGGACTGACAGGGAGAGAAGCAGAAAGAGACCGAGAGGGAGAGAAGTATAAAGAGAAGAATACTAAGAGGTAGGGAAATAAAGATAAAGATTAATTAGGAGAGATGAGTAAGGGAGATTGAAAGGGAGGGAGTATGAGGAAGAAAAGGGTTAAACTGGGGTAATAGAGAGAGAGAGAGAGAGAGAGAGAGAGAGAGAGAGAGAAATGTAACCAGTGAAGAAAATAGCAAGGATGGAGACGTGATATTCCTGAATAAAGAAAGCGGGGAAGAGAAAGAGACAGGAAAGCCATGTAAGATTAGAGCAAGAAAAAAACATAGAGAAAGCGTGGAAGTCAGGGTCAAGAGGATGAGAGAGAGAGAGAGAGAGAGAGAGGGAGGAGACAAAGCGAGAAAAGTTAGGGAGAGAGAGAGAGTAGGAATCTGGAAGAGAGGGAGGAGAGAGTATTGAGAAAAGGACAGAGAAAGTGGCAGACAGACAGACAGCGCGATATATTAGCGGCAGATAGATAGCCTGGCAGACAGACAGACAGATGGGTAAACAGACGGAAAGATAGATTGAATGAAAGAAAAAGAAGATTGGCATAATGTGAAGAGGGACGTAAGAAGCAGGAACTGAGAAGGAAGGGGGAGAGAGAGAGAGAGAGAGAGAGAGAGAGAGAGAGAGCAATCGTTGATCGTGTACCTGCGTCGCCCCAGCACCGTTTTCCGGCATAAATGTCTGCTAATATAACAGGTAGGCGCCAAAATTGTACGCAGAGATATAGTCCAGGAAAATTACAGTCAAAAGTGTTTAATAGTTCACCGCGTTACCTAATTAGGAAGAAATTGTTTCATGGTCAGTTTAGGCTCTTCTCAATAGGGTGGAGTCAAAGGCTTTTCGTCTCATTAACTCTCCTCCTCTTACTGACTCCCTTCAACCTCTGTCTCTTCGCCGCACTATTTCATCTTTATCTCTTTTCTATCGCTACTTTAATGGTCACTACTCCTCTGAACTGTCTGCATGCATTCCTCCACCTCTACGACGGGCGCGTAGCACCTGTCTGGCAGCAAACTCTCATCCCTTTTCTGTCCAACTCTCTAATGCAAGAGTTAACCGTTACTCCCAGTCCTTCATTTATGCAACAGGTCAACTCTGGAACTGTCTCCCTGTGTCTGTATTTCCTGCTGCCTATGATCTCCAGTCTTTCAAACGCAGTGTGTCCAGGCATCTCGAAATGAATTGATCTTGAATTTGGCTCTCTCTTGTATTTTGTTTTTCTCTTGGAGGGAACTCTTATTGCGGGCTCATGACCTTTGGTTCCTTCTTCCTCGCATAAAAAAAAAAGGGGGGGCTATTTTACGTCCACTTAGGGTTTTCACGTCTGATCCAACCCAGAGTATCAGTTCATTTGCATTCTTATTATTTCGAGGCTTTTTACGACCAGCCTTCTTACTACCGCTAAATTGCCGTAATATGCTGTATTTCTAAAGTTTTTAAATCTATTCTTAAAACAATAAAAAAAACATTATTCCTATCATAACTTTTCCGATCGCCAATTTGGGTTTCATCAGGGATGCTCCATCTGCGGTCTTCTCACCTTCCCTTCAGACACCTGGTCATCCTTCTTTCAGTACTTTGGCGAAAACTTAGCCACTGCAGTTGACATCTCAAAGGCTTTCGATCGAATCTGGCACAAATCTTTAAGTTCCAAACTGCCCTCTTACGATTTCTATCCTCCCATTTGTTCCTTCATCTCCATTTTCCTTTCTGGACGTTCTATACCTACTGAGTGGATGGTATGGGCTGGGATGGTGCCGTATGGTGAGGCAAAACGGAGAAATTATATTCCGTGATGATACTGTAGGTATTGCAGATCTGCCGGGAAGGTGTACAGTACTGTAATTCACATATATCTCTGAAATTTTCGTGCGAGGTGCAAGTTATGGGTATGGTGATAAAGTGGGCAGGATGGATTGGTGTGTACTGGCTGATAAGTTGGGAAAGGGGTGGGGTAGGGCGCAACGAGTACACCTTGTGAAGATTGGCACTGCATAATGGGTGTTGTGGGTGATGGCTACGTTAATGTAACAGATTCCTCTTAGGCATTCAGTACGTATGTGTGCTGCAGGGTGCGGGGGAGCAGGAGGGGCGATAATAAGGTGGTGTGGGAAGAATGAAGCAGGTGAGACAGACTGGGATGGTGGTAAGTGGTGTGACACAGTGAGGACGTATTTATCAGTTTAGGAAATACCCCTAACTCCTCCAGTTCGAAAAGTCTATCTCGGCGTCGTCTACAGAGGACCAAAATATAATACGTCATCGGAGAGCAGAGGTTAAATAAAAGTTTCCTTCAAGCAGTACAACAAAAACAATAACAAGAAAACAACAATAAAAGCAAAAAGTACGCACGTGGCACTCCCTATAGCTATCGTCTCACTGCGAATGATGAAAAAGAGAAAGAGATCGAAGAAGAAAAGTGTGTAAGAGATGGAATTAAAGGTATCATCTCGGTGCTAACTTCCTCGCGGCAGGTGATAGGACGGCCCCGCAGCCCGCCATTCACACCGCCACAAATAACCTAATGACATTCTCGCCCCTCTCTCAAGATGAATCCACCCCGCTGATTACCAGAGTTGGTGCCTGGCTGTGAGACTGGCTGAATGGCTTGGAGACTATCTGGATGGGTGATTTGGAGACTAAGAGACTGGCTGACTTGGAGACTGGCTGACCTGCTGGGTTGGAGATTGGCTGGGTGGCTGGGATGCTGGAGGGATGGCATGGAGACTGGCTAACTGGTTGAGGCTCAGGCTAGCTGGTTTGAAAACTGGCTGGGTGGGTGGCAGAATGGCTAGCTGGCTGGCTGCAAGTGGGGTTGATTACGAAACTGATTAGTGACCTGTCTGGGTGGGCCAGAAACTTGTTAGACGGATAGGAGATTGGTGGTATGTTTGAGAAACTGACTGGCTGTCTGGCAGTGAGACTGTACCCCTGAGAGGTTGGTTGATTGGCTAAGAAAACGGTTGGATAAAAAAATGATTTGCCAAGAAACTGACTAGTCAATGAACTGGCTGTGAGACTCGCTGTCTGGCTGAGACTATGGCTGAAATGGTTGCGGTATTCCTGGCTGACCGAGAAGTAAGTTGGCGTGGGGACTGGTTGACTAATAAGCTGACTGGATAAAGGACTCGATGGCTGAGAACTGGTTGGCTGACTGGCTGGATGAGAGTGGTCTCATTAAAGAAAACACCCGGATAAAGAACTTACTGGCTGAGAGACTAGCTTACTGAGATAGCAACTAGCTGAATGACAAGAAGAATGATCGCATGGCTGAGAAAGTGGTTTGCAAAGATCTGATTGGCTAAGGAAAGGACAGAGTAACTAAAGCCATGAAAATGTTTGACTAAGAAACTGACTGAGATCTGGTTAGATAGTTATTAGACTGGTTGGCAGGCTGAAGCTCTGTCTGGAAGGCTGGAAGATTGGTTGGCTGGTTTGAGAGACTAGCTGACTAAGACTGGTTGGCTGAAGAACTGGCCGGGAGACGGGATGGCTGGCCGACTGGCTGTCTTCTTTGACTGGCTTGGAGAATGATCGAGTTGACTCGGAGACCGGCTATTTGAGTAACTGAGAAATATAAGCCAGATGAATGACATTGGTTAAGTTCGTATCTATCTAAGTGACTGGGAGAGTGACTGAAAGACTGGCCAAGTGACTGAAAAACTGGTTGAGTGGATGAGTGACAGTGACTGAAAAACCGAGATAACAATGGTAGTACAAAAAGAATTACGGAAACGCCGATGGACTTGGCTAATAAAGACTGCCAGCGAAACAAGACACCAAAGTAGACTGAAAGACGTGGGACTTATGCCCATGGGCTTAGGTGTCTTGTCAAACACCTCTTTCTTGGTCGTTTATTCCGGCACATACGACGTAAATAATTCTTTTACATGTTATTAATAAACTGTGTCGAGATGATAATTGCAGAAATGGCAAATTGGAGAATAAAATACTTACACTCCTTTTATTCTGACTTGGTCTACAATTATCTCTCCACCTTTGAATACTGAGCATTAAGAAATTAACGCTAGAATGTGATGCTATTCACATAGAAATACTATGGAAATCATGTACAGCCGTAGTACTGTCTATTTTCTGCCACTGAGCTATTTTTTATGCAAGGAAGAATGAACCAAAGGCCAGGAGCCCGCAAACGCTACGTGACAAGCTGCAAAAGGAGGAAAATCTCGGCCAAGTCTGGGTAAAAACAATATGGGTAATGTTATATATTAATCGCTAAGAAAGTGATGATAAGATCCTAATAAAGTCACAAAACTACGAGAAATTTTACCGTGATCGACTGATTGATTAACTCCTTCACTACGAAAGGAGATACCTAAAGTAATTAAGACCGTCTGGGGAAGTAAGAATCAAATATAAGAAAATGTCACTGTACTTTTATGATTAAGAGATCCGAATGAGAGACTGCCTGCCTGAGAGACTGACTGCCACTGGGAGACCGTCAGCGCGGATAATAATTGGTTTCCTTTAATAACCAATCTATTGTGAGATTTGATTACAGATTTAATTTTCTCGCTGCCTGGGTGTCCCTGTGGCTTCATCTCAGAGGCCTCAGCTTCACCCAGCACCTTCACTACCAGGACAATTACTCCACATTTTTCTAGCCACCTCCCACCTGCCCCCCCTCCCCCCCCTTTTTTTTTAACGGAGATCTCGTAGTAGAGGAAGAATTAGTTGCAGTCTTCATTACGCAAATTATCACCGTCTTTACTGTCTCTGCTACCGCCTGACACTGTACTCAGCTTCAGGGGAGACCTCTCGTACTGAGGAAATTAGATCCAATTTTCATTTGTCGTTTCAGAACCACGACAAGCTTTTATTTCCTTACTACCACTAAACGATTTACTTCAGCTTAGGTACAACCTTTCGTAATGGAGGCGTGGTACACGCAATCACCATTAGTTCTTTCAGTATCGCATGTGTGTGTGTGTGTGTGTGTGTGTGTGTGTGTGTGTGTGTGTGTGGATAGATAGATAGATAGATACATACATACATACATAGTGGGAGGTGGTGGCGACCATCATCCACTCACTTGATGTAGTGCTGCCTACTTCTTTCTTAACCTTTTCATTCTTTTTCTGTGCCTGCCTTTCTCTCTTTCTATTTCTCCCATCTTTTCTGTCACTTCTTATTGCTTTTCTTTTCTTTATAGGTGGCTTAACATTGAGTGACAAGCCAAATGGTTTCCTGTAAGCCAAGAAACCATTTACAACGCTGGGTGGTAACCATATAACCAAACCATACGTGCTTCCTACGTGTCAACAAGTGGGTTAGTGGAGGGTTAGCGCCCCTCCCCGTAAAACAAATAACTCAAAGTCAAGTGGCCACCCCTTACGGGATTGTGGCGTCTGGCCATATATATATATATATATATATATATATATATATATATATATATATATATATATATATATATATATATATATCGCACTTGCGGCCGCCAAACGCTTGCGCCTAGGTCAGGGGGAGATTTCTCGTACTGAAGCAATTGTATTTACCTTGTATATATATTTTAGTCAACACAGTCAGATAATCGACTTCACATTTCATTCCTTACTCACCCCAGATGATTTTATTCAGCTTTAGGACAAACGACATGGTGAGGTTAGATACAGCCTTCAGTAAACCCTTAAAAACAAGAGACCTTACCTAACCTGCACGAAATCGTTACAAAATAACCAGAATTAACTAGAAAATAAACTAACTAATAACATTGCCACCGTATTCAGTGGGCTAAATATTCAGCAATGTGCAACTCTGTAAACTCCGCTCCGGCATCGGCTTTTTCGGAGGGACGAGAGTAACTTGCATCATAGCCGGGGCGTTCGGGAAATATGTTTTCATTTCAGATAGTCGGATTTATGTCGGCGATTAAAAAAAGGAGAGCCGAGTTTTACGCTGGTTTCGAAATGACAGAATATTACCTTCCACGCCCACCGCTGACCCCGAGTCCGACCGATGCGCAGAATCCGATGCGCAGAGTCCAGGGGTCGTGATTATAAAGCAACCTAACCAGCTTCTGAGATGGTTTCTACATAATGGTTAATAATCATCACTAATCGTTTTGTTTATTCACATGCTTTTACTGATAGTCACTCCATTTCTACTGTAAACTGTTTGGTAGCTGACTGAGTGATGAAAAAAGTAAACAATCAACTCAAGCTCAGGAGAGATAAGGGAGATAATAAATGCCGTCGGAAAGGGGGAAATGTGGAGGCTTGTGTCGTAGCACCGCGATTCCTACTTCCCGGCTCGCGATAAATTCTTGATGCTCATCGGGTCGGGGTTCAGGATTTCTCTCATTTCGGGGAGCATAACTGAGTCGCAGGGAGAGGTGGCAGTAAAAGATCAGGTTATGGAGGGAGGGTGTCGTCGTGGCGGTGTAAGGCAGCTCTCCTCCATCGCCCATCGCCTGAACTTTACCTGGGCTATTTTTCGCCCGTAAACCCGCCCAGGTGTACATCAAAAGGGGCTCCAGCGTGAAGAAAATGCGATTTGTTTCGGTCTTTCGTCGCGCTTGCCCGGGGGTGGGGGGGCACAGAGAGAGAGAGAGAGAGAGAGAGAGAGTGTGTGTGTGTGTGTGTGTGTGTGTGTGTGTGTGTGTGTGTGTGTGTGTGTGTGTGTGTGTGTGTGTGTGTGTGTGCTCCCCAGTCGGAGTGACGTCCTTGTACAGATTCGATTCCCATAAGGTTACTGCAAAGTTCACTATTTCCGTTGCCATCAGGGCTTGTCATTTAACCCTAACGTGCACTGGACAGCAGGAACCTAGCCTCAGGCCCCTACATGTCAGGGGTGATAATGAGACTGGCTGCTACCCCTTACAGTTCTTTCATCCACATAGTTTTTCCATTACTGCAGCTCTTTCTGTACCCACAGCCATATCAGTTACGTCACTAACTGGCTAAGGTCACTTCCTATGGTGGACATTCCCGGGGTACGCACGCAGGAGGCAAGTACGTAAAGGTATCGAGTTCCGGAGCCGCCATAATGCGTGCAATAAGCGCAGGCAAATATCTGCTCTCCATCATATTCAGCGTCGCGACATTTGCCCCGGATGTCTTACCGATACTTCATAAATATTTGGTATCGGGCTGTTAGTTGCTTGGGAGGGGTGTGTGGTGGCCGCTGCTGATCGTTGTCCCCTCTTGTGGCCACGAGGTGAACTAAACTCTCTCTATCTTGACCTAAAAATTTCATCTTGAATGCTTAAAGAGTTACGCTACAATATGGCGCATGTCACGAAGAAGTGCTGTGGAAACGAAGTAGTGCGATACTGGTGAATTATTTTGCCCCTGAGCTACAGGAAACACTTTACAAAAGGACGAAAATCTCTGCCAAGTCAATGTGGTCAAGATATAAGACCCTTTCATGGTCGGGACAACTCTTATGCTCTGTTCCTCCTAGTGTAAGACGATTTTATTAACCTGAGAGTGAGACACAGCGGCCTGAGAGAATTAATACACTCACCATCGATCGTCTCTTGGCCAGAACAACTCAGTTCTGTTGCAGCAAACTCTAGATTACTTTATTAATTAGAGAATGAATCACTGAGGCCTGATGAAGTTAACCACCCTGCTACAACAATGTTTTATAAATTCTGTTCTTCCTCGTTCCAAACTATTTTATTTGGGTCTGGCGAGGCTTTCTGAACAGGATCAATTAAATACAGCCTCTTCATCATCGTCACTAAGAGGTGGTCTCCCAAATCGAAATCCATTACTCTAACATTAACTAAAACAACGTAAAATAAAGACGTGTTCTGGCTGAAGAGGGATTAACTTGGGTCGTAATGTTGTGATGAACTACGGCCCTATTAAACCAGGCTTATATTCTCGAGATGAACTGCTAGCGTATTAATCTAAGGTTGCATTAAGCCAGGGTTCAATGCTCGCGCTGAACAGGGACCGTATTAAACTGGGGTCGTATGCCTGTGATGAATGATGGCCGTACTGAACTAGGGTCGTGTTCTCGAAATAAACAAGGACTACATTAAACCTGGGCTATGTTCTCTCTCGTGATGAACTATATTCGTGTAAAACTAAAGCCGTATTCTGGTGCTGAACAAGGGCCAGATTTAGGGGTCGTATTCTGGTGCTGAACAAGGGCCGGATTAAGGGGTCGTATTCTGGTGCTGAACAAGGGCCGGATTAAGGGGTCGTATTCTGGTGCTGAACAAGGGCCGGATTAAGGGGTCGTATTCTGGTGCTGAACAAGGGCCAGATTAAGGGGTCGTATTCTCGTGCTGAACAAAGGCCGGATTAAGGGGTCGTATTCTCGTGCTGAACAAGGGCCGGATTAAGGGGTCGTATTCTCGTGCTGAACAAGGGCCGGATTAAGGGGTCGTATTCTCGTGCTGAACAAGGGCCGGATTAAGGGGTCGAATTCTGGTGCTGAACAAGGGCCGGATTAAACCAGGGTCGTAATCTTGTGGTGAACTAGGGTCGTATTAAACTTGAGCCGTATTTCGTAGGCTTGGGAGGCTTTCTAGCACCTCTTCATTGGCTATCCATTTTACGCAGTACATCTTCCCTTGGGTTAGCATGTCCCATTACCACTATTTCCTTTATTCCTTACTAGTTTATGGACTCGTATGCATGTGGCACGTAAACCCTCTCAGGCTTCTGTAACTCACAATCGGCTGAATAAAATCGTCTGGCTTTAGTTAGAGCAGAGCTGTCCAACCATGCGAGGGTGCATGGTGACACTATTTACACTCGGGCTCATATCGCTCACTTTTAGCTGAAGAAAATCGTCTGGTGATAGAAGAGAACATCTGAAGTATTCCGACCACGAGATGTGGGGCCAAAGTTTCCCTGTGCGAAATTCATGCAAACTGTCAACGCTTAAACGATAGAATAAAAAATGAAAAAGGTATTAGCCCTTTCTGCAAGCAGGATTCTTTAATATTTTCCTCTTTTCTCCAGGTGGTTTCATTCAGGTGGAGAAGGACCTCTAGCAGGAAAAGGGTCAATAAGTGGTATACCCAACCCCTCCATGCCCAACAGTCTCCCTTAAGCTGAACAAAATTGTCTGAAATAACATGAAGAAAACAGAAACAGACGCCATCGTACTTGGGTTTTTTGTTTGCATGCTTTTTACGTCATTTCAGCATCGACATAGTTTATGTATAATTTAGCAAAAAAGAGAGAGTTAACAGACCATATGCAAAAATAAACTAGCACGGATGATGCGTTAGGGATCCCAATAACCCACGAATATGCTACGCAAACACGACCACACGTTACGACGAGAATACGACCATTAATACGACCCTAGTTAACGCCAGAATGCAGCTTCAGTTCACCACAAACCTAGTTCACCACAAGGATACACCCCTAATTACCCACAAAGATATACCTCTAGGCACCACAAAGATTCACCTCTAGTTAAGATATACCTCTAGTTCACCACAAAAATACACCTGCAGTTCACCACACGTATTCACCCGTAATTCACCACGAGAATACAGTACGCCACCAGTTCACCACAAGAATACGCCTCTAATTCACCACGAAAATACGGCTCTAGTTCAGCTCGCGACCACCAGAGGGGCGAGTGTCAGCCGCATCCGCCCGTCATTGGCTATCGGCACCTTAGATCCCACCCAATGAGCGACCCGGAGCGCAGATTATGGCGAAGGGCCGGACTGTGACGACTCCAGCCTGTCTTACTGCCCTCGTTAAGCAGCTCCGGATTCCTGTAAAGGCTGAGTTATAGATGGGCTGTGTGCATGTTTAAGTCCACGTGGCGTATGTGGGGGTATGTAAATCTGTGCAGGGGGGTTATGTGAATGAATGTGTGTGTGTGTGTGTGTGTGTGTGTGTGTGTGTGTGTGTGTGTGTGTGTGTGTGTGTGTGTGTGTGTGTGTGTGTGTGTGTGTGTGTGTGTGTGTGTGCGCGCGCGCGCGCGAGCTTGTCCCAATTAATCTGGTGAGTATCCTTGCATGTCATCATCATCCTTACCCCAAATTTTCACTTATAAACATGTCTGTGTACCAGTGAGCATAGAGTTTTTACGCTTATATTATCTTCTGTTTCTGAGTATTCATTTACAAGAGTTTAATTCCACGTCGCCTCTGAGTGTTCCCGCTCGTCTCTGTTCTTGCATGTTTATATTATTTTCTTTCTCTTGTTTGTGTATGCATGCGCTCGTGTATATTACCATGTCGGCGTGCATGTAGACGTCCCCGAGCGTTCCCTTGTGTCTATATTCATGTGTGGGTCAGCCTGTCTGCGTCTGAGTCTCCTCGTTTGTCCAGGCGACGCTCAACACCACCTAATCTTGTTGAGCTCCAGACTCCCCACCGCCCTTCCACTTCCCTCCCATCACACTCACCTCCCATCTCTCTCTTCCACCTGCCTCCCACTTCCCTCCCACCCACCTTGCACTCCCCTCACAGCGTTGCCACACCTGTTATTGCACACGTCCACTTCACACGCCCAGTCTCAAAAAAGAAAAAAAAAAAAAAGCCTCTTCCCAACCTCAAACAAAAACACTTCAGTCTCCAAATAAGGTCTCAGAAATGTAGTCCATATATTCAGAGGAGGTGCATTATATTCACAAGTAATTTGGTTAGAGGAAAAAAAAGGGAGAGGGAGAAAATAAAGACAGTGAGAGAAAAAGAGGGAGATTTGTCTGGTGTTAGTGTGACGGTGGTGGAGCTACTGAGTGAGGCTTAAAGAGGAGGCAACTAACTTGACCTCTTTTGACACCTGAGACGAAGGGAGAGTGAAGTGAGGGAGAGAATGGAGGAGAGAGGGAGAGGAATGCGTGGAGGGAAGGGAGAGAGAAATGAGAGAGGGAGAGAAAGGAATGACGGAGGGAGAAGATGACTGGGGGGGGGGGAAGGAAATGAATGAGATGAAGGGAGGGATGATGACATTGGTATATTTGGAGAAAGATAGGACAGTAAGGATGAGAGAGAGAGAGAGAGAGAGAGAGAGAGAGATGGGGGGGGGGAGTCAGGTGGTGGCCGCCTCTGACACCGCACCTTTATCACCTGGTCACACTCCTCTTCTCTCCTGCTCACCCCACCCCACTCCATTCCCACGCGTCCCAGTCCATTCCCAATCTATTTCCACTTCCCTGGTTCCATTCCCACGCGCCTCACCGCAGTCCCACTTTGTCCCCACCTCCTTTGTTCATTCCCACAATTTCAACTCCATTTCTACTTCCTTAGCTCTGTCTTCCTCTCCTCCCACTAACCCTTGTTGGTATTCAGTCCCCTCATTCCTCTACGGCCCACCCCACCTCACTCCATTCCCACGCTCCCCATACTATATTTACTCTCCTCACTGTACTCCCTTCCTACCCATCCCAGCACCCTCCTGCCCACTCCCCTCTTACATACCCCCCTCTTAACCACCCTTCCTACGCAATCCATTCCCCCTCTACCCACTTCCCTCCTGCCCACTCCTCTCCCTGCCCCCACTTCTCCTTTGCAATCCGTTCTCCTGCCCACTTCCTTCCTCCCCATTTCTCTCCCTGCCTCCACCCCTCCTTCGCAATCCATTCCCTCTTTACCCACTTCCCTCCTCCCCATTCCTCTCCCTGCCCCCACCCCTCCCTCCCCTGTGGCTCGCTGCGTATTTACTGTGTGACGGGGTACACGGGGCAGTCATTGTGGCAGCTTAACACAACACAACACCACACAGCACAATACAACACCACACCACCCTGTCTCATGTCCACCCATCATGTCCACTTTTCATATTCACGCTATTTTTTTTTTCTTCTTTTGTCTACCTCTCATGTTCATCTTTCTTGTTCATTTCTCATACCCACGTCACATGCCACATTTCACGTCTCTCTCCTTCATGTTCACTCCTTTTGTCTATACTTCTCATTTCGACATCATATTTTCACCTCTCATTTTCATCTCCAAAAGTCAAGCTGTCCCAGTTAGTTCCCTGTTCACCTTTACTGGTTGTTTTTGTTGATTACTCACATATGCCAAAATTCATGTCCCTCCCTCCCTCAAGTGCTCCCTTCATGTCCACCTCTCATGTCCACTTCATTCAGCACACTCCTCGCCCCATCTGTCTCATGTCTATGTTTCATATCCAGCTTTCATTTCATCCCTCATATTCACATCTCACATCCGCGCCCCCTTCACCCTTCTCTACCTTTCATGTCCAGCTCTCATGTTCATACCTCATAGCCACATCTCATATTCGTCCCTCATATCTACTTCTTACGTCCACCTCTCTCATCCTCGTCGTATGTCCACTCGCCATGTCCAATCCACATGTTTACCCACCATAACTACTCCATCCCTCATATCTTCCCTTCACGCCAAATGTTCACTCCTTATATCCACCCTAAACCCCTCATATCCACCACATATATCCATCTGTCATTAATTAGCCAGCTCGTGTCCACCCCTCATGCCCACCTCTAATACCTACCTCTCACCCCTCATACTCACGCCTCATGTCCATCTTTCTTCCCACCTCTCATGTCCACACCTCATATCCATCCTTCACCCCTCATATCCATCCCTCATGTCCACCTTTCACTCCACGTCCACTCGTCATGTCCACCCTTCAATCCTCATATCCACCACTCATGTTCAACTGCACACCATGATCACTCTTACTGTTCACCCCTCAGGTTCACCTCTCATATCCACCTCTCACCCTATGTCCACTCCTCATCTCTACCGCTCATGTTCATCCCTAATGTTCACCTTTTGTTCAGTCCTCGCGACCGCCTCTCACGTTCACCTCTCATGTCTACCGTTCATGTCCACTTTGCATGTCCACCTCATGCTCACCCTTCATGTTTATCCCTCATGGGCACTCGATATGTCCAACTCTCATGTCCATCCCTCATTTTTGCCTCTCATTTTCACTTCATGTTCACATCCCATGTCCACCTCTCATGTCTCCTTCATATACCACACTCTACGCCTCTCTCACTCACGTCTATCTCTCACTTCTACCAGGCATGTCTACTTACAAACATATTCCACACTCCCTTATCTGTTATACCTTCATGTCCTACCTCTCACACTCATTTTCTCGCTTTATCCATTATTCTTCACTTCTACCCTCATGTCCTCACCTTCCATCTTCATGTCCTCACCTTCTACCCTCACACCTCCATACATAACCCTCATATCTCCACCCTCATGTCCCCACTTTCATGTTCTCCCCTCATGTCCACACCCATTACCATCATGCTCCCAGCCTCTACCCTAATGTTTCCACCTTCACACAATTCCCTTCACGCCCACACCCACCACACACATGTCCACCCCTCCACTATTTGTCCTTGCCTTCATTTCCACCATCGTCATCCTCATTTCCCCTCCTGCACTCTCTTGTCCACTCCGCCACCTTACTGTCAGCACTCCCCCCCTCCCCCCCAGCCCGGATATTCGCCCCTGTGAGGCGTGAATAACCGAGGTGACATGCACGGGCCGGCAGCGCTACCCACATCCATGTTAACAAATTAGGCTCCCCTCTCGTTCCCCCTCACTGCCTATTTTATCTTTATCCCTGGTTCCTTCAACACCCCACTCTCTTCATACCCTCTTTACTCTCCTCTTACCCTTCTTACTTGCCTCCTACTTTCCCACTCTCCTCTTACCCTTCCCATTGCCCTCTCACCTTTCCCACTCCGCTCTTACCCCTCCCACTCTGTCTTACCCTTTGCACTCATCACACCCTTCCTACTCCTCTCTTACCCTTCCAAATCACCCTTTACCCATCCCAAGCCCCTTTCACTCTTCCCACTCTCCCTTTACCTTTCCCACTCTCTATCTTTCCCATCCATCTCTCACCCTTCTCACTCTCCTCTTCCTCTTCCCGCTCCCCTCTCACCTTTCGCACTCCCCTCTCACCCTTCGCACTCCCCTCTCACCCTTCGCACTCCCCTCTCACCCTTCGCACTCCCCTCTCACCCTTTGCACTCCCCTCTCATCCCCTCCCTTAACTATTTCTACGTCTCTGTTTCCTCTAACTTAATCTAATCTAACCTAACGTAACGGAGGCGCTTTGCACGCTCCCGCTCCTTCCTACACTCTGTTCTCATCACCCTGCCCTCCCCTCTCACTGATTTTTGCACTCTCCTCCCCACTCCCCTTTTACCCTCCCCACTTCCTACCCAATTGTCCGCCCATCTACACCCATGTTCACATTAGTCCCCTCGCTTCATCACTGGTTATTTTCACCCTCAACAACCAACACCTGTAATCAACACACTCAACTCTTACTTCCCCACTTCCTGCTTACCTGCTTCCTACTTTCCCACCCCTCTCTCCTCCCTATTACAAACAACCTTGACAGGACTAATAGGTATGTTGCTGTCTGCTTTCTTCAGCACTCCTTTTGACTCGCTCTACTCCTCATCCTCCTATTACCCTCAGCACTTCCTTTTTGCCCACCCATCTCTTCTCATCCCATATTCACATTACCTCCTCTCCATCCCCTTCTTTAGCTGCTATCACCCTCCTCTCCACTCACATCAACACCCCTTTCCCGTCTCAATCACCCTACTCTCCTCTTCTGCTTCCCATTCTCTCCTTAACTACTCTTATATGCCAGTTCCCCCTAACCTAATCTAACCTAACGTGCCAGGTTAAGAACTGTCCCACACCTATTATCAAATTATCCCTATCCAGTACCCTGGGGGTAGGGCGGTTTTTCAAGAATACTCCCCCAGTATCCCTGCTTGTCGTAAAAGGCGACTAAAAGGGTTGGCGGAGGGTTAGTGCCCCTCCCCGGAAAACAACTAACTAAAAAAAACAAACAATAAGCCTCGGACAAGGACTGACCAAACGTTGACGACCAAGGACCGGACAAAGGACATTGCAATTGGAACGTGGAATGTAAGGGGAGCGAATGATGAGGTGAAAGAGAGAGAGATTGTCCAGGTGCTTGAGGATGCGAAAGTGGATGTATGTGGAATAACTGAAACAAAATGGAGAGGAGAAAGTGTGAGAGAATGGGAGTATGGATGGGGTATATGTGCAGGAGTAGGTGAGAATGAGAGGGCAAAGGAAGGAGTTTGTATAGTTGTGAATAAAAGATGGAAGAGGAGCATAAGACAGTATGGATCAGTTGGATCAAGGATTGTGTGGGTAAAGTTGAAAGTTGGAATACAAATGTGGGCGATTGTGTGTGTGTATGCACCAACGCAAGATCGTGCTAGAAGAGTGAGAGAAGAGTTCTGGACAAATGTAGAAGTGTGCATGGAAAAGTTTGGAAGGAATGAGAGAGTGTTTTTGATTGGTGATATGAATGGTAAAGTTGGGAATGTGAAGGTGGATGGAATAGTTGGTGAGTGGGGTGTGCCTGCTAAGATAGATGAGAATGGCAGTGCGTTAGTGGGCATTTGTGCTGGGAGGGGGTTGGTGATAGCCAATACCCTCTTCAGGCATAAAATGATCCACAGGTATACATGGCGAGTGATGAGAAGGGTGGGTGGTGAACTGAATGAAAGGAAGGCAATGATTGATTATGTGTATGTGGATGAAAGGATGCGAAGATGTATATTGGATGCAAGAGTTTATAGAGGTTGGGGGAGTGGACTTTCTGACCACTACTTGGTGGTGGCCAGAATTAAAGTCCAAGTAAGATGGAGGAACAGAAGAAGGGAAAGACGAGAGGAAGGAGTAGTTGCAAGGAGAGTGGAAAGGTTACAAGAGGATGAGAAAAAGGCAGAGTATAAGAGAGAAGTGGAGGAACGATTGGGCAAATATGAATTGGAGCAGATGGGAGACGTGGAACGTGTGTGTAAGATATTTACAGAAGAAATATGTGCAGTATGTGATGTGGTGTGTGGAAGGAAGAGAAGACGGAGGGGGGTGCAAGGAACAGCGTGGTGGACTGAAGAGGTGAAACAGGCTGTGGCACAAAAGAAGAAAGCATACAATGAATGGATGAGGAATAGGGGCGTGGAAGAGGTTGAGAGGCGGAAGAGAGAGTTATATGTAGAAAGAAAGAGAGAGGTGAAAAGATTAGTAAGAGAGAGTAAGAAGAGAGTGGATGAGGAATTTGGAAGGAATTTGAGTGTAAAGTGGAGGGACTGTAAGAAAATGTTCTGGAGAGAGGTGAAAAGAGTAAGACAGGGAGGAAATGAAGTTAGCAGGGGAGTGAAAGATAAAAATGGTAGATTACTAGTGGAGAAGGGAGAAAAAGTGAGCAGATGGAGAGAACACTTTAAGGAATTGTTGAACGTGGAGGATGGAAGTAATGCGAGTATAAGTGGCTGGGGAATGGCTGGGAGAAGGAGGGAGGTGAGAAGACAGGAAGAAATCAGTAGGATAGAAGTTGTGGAAGCAATGAAGAAAGTTAAATCAGGGAAAGCCCCAGGAATTGATGGAGTGTGTGGTGAAATGCTGAAGCATGGGGGAGAGATAGTAGTAGAATGGATGTGGAAGATGTGCAGATTGGCCTGGGAGGAAGGTAGAGTCCGGAGGATTGGAAGTCAGGTATAATTATTCCCTTGTACAAAGGAAAAGGGGAAAAAGAAGTGTGTGGTAATCATAGGGGCATTTGTCTTCTTAGTATAATAGGAAAAGTGTATGGTAGGATACTTATTGACAGTGTTAGAGAAAGAACAGAGGAATTAGTTGGAGAAGAACAGGGAGGCTTTAGGAAGGGAAAAGGTTGTGTAGATCAGATATTCATTCTCAGATCTTTAGTGGAAAAGTTTCTAGAGAAGGGAAAGAAGTTGTATGCGGCTTTCATGGATTTGGAGAAAGCATATGACAGGGTGGATAGACTAGGATTGTGGAAAGTGTTAAGAATATATGGAGTAGATGGGAAGTTGTTGAATGCTGTGAAGAGTATGTACGATGGTGCGAAGGCTGCAGTGCGTGTGGATGGTGAACTTAGTGAATTTTTCTCTTTGAAAGTTGGGTTGAAACAGGGATGTGTCATGTCTCCATGGTTGTTCAATCTGTACATGGATGGGGTAATAAAAGAGGTACAAGGTAGGGTAGTGGATGTTGGAGTGGCCCTGGTGAGAGAGGATAGTGTTTGGAAACTCCCTGTGCTGTTGTTTGCAGATGATACTATGTTGTTGAGTGAAGACGAAGGGGAGCTGCAAGGCTTGGTGGATGAGTTTGGGAGAGTGTGTAAGAAACGGAATCTAAAGGTGAATGTAGGGAAGAGTAAAGTGATGGTCTTTGAGAGAGGTGAAGTCAGTGAATGTACAGCGAGGTTGGATGGTGAAGAATTGGAAAATGTGAGTACGTTTAAGTATTTGGGTAGTGTGATGAGTAAGGATGGAGGTTTGGAGGGTGAAGTGCTTGAAAGGGTACAGCAGGGAAGAAAGGTTGCTGGTTCTTTGAAAGCAGTGATAAGAAACAGGGAAGTGAGCATGGAAGTGAAAAAGTTACTACATGACAGTATTGTGATACCAACTCTAACGTACGGAAGTGAAGCTTGGACGTTGTTGGAAGGACACAAGTCAAGAGTGAGAGCAGTGGAAATGAGTTATTTAAGAGGAGCCTGTGGAGTCACATGGAGAGACAGGCTGACGAATGAGGATATAAAGGAGCGTTGTGGTGTTGATGTGGATGTGATAGGAAGCGTTATGAGGAACGTACTGAGGTGGTTTGGCCATGTGGAGAGGATGGAGGGTGAAAGACTGACGAAGAGAGTGTATGTGAGTGAGGTGGAGGGGGAAAGAGGGAGGGGGAGGCCGAGGATGAGATGGAGGGATGGGGTGGAGAGGTATATGAGAGAGGGGGGTGTGAGTTGGGAGCAGGGGAGTGAAATGGCGGGGGACAGGGCGACTTGGAGGCGATTTGTTTGTGGCCACCCCAAACGGGACTGAGGCGTCTGGCAATAGATAGATAGATAGATCCCTATCCAATTATTCCCTTCTTACCTACCTTCTCTGTTCCTACCCATCCCACTACCTTCGTGCCCTCTCTGCTCCTTCCTTAACCATCCTACTTTCTTACCCGCCCTACGCCTTTACTACCCTCCTTACTCCCTACCACCCATCCCCCTTTCCTTTTTTTATGCATGTAAGATAAAACCAAAGGCTGGAAACCTGCAAGCTGTTCTTCCTAGGAAAAATATAAAAGAGAGCCATATTCAAGATCGTTCACATCGAAATGCCCGAACACACTATGTTTTAAAGACTGGAGATCACAGGCAGAGGGAAACACAGAATGAGAGGAGTACAGACGCAGAAAAGAAATAACAATGGTAAACGAAGAAGTAGACAGCACTACATCAAATGAGTGAATGATGGAGGCCCCACCTACCATCATGACTGTAGGGGTTAATCAGATATATATCATTTCCCTCATGGCACAGTTGTGGACATCAATATCGAACCACTTCATTGTGATAATTGCAAGACAGTGAGCGATGATTTTCGAAACCTAACGATCTACGGAGCCAAACATTTTAGATATTATGAAAGCGTATCGTATCTTTTCGACTAAAAAATGAATCGATATCACTGACTGCAACTGTACAATCTTCATGGATTCGAAGCGTACCATGCAATTTCTCGTATGTCCAGACCATTTCCTACATTTCCCTCCACCACCAAGTAATATCCAACAGAGTCCATTTCTTCCTTGCCTCCGTTCCTGCCAAGATTATCCTCTTCAGTGACATGAATCTGAACTCATTCAATTCGTCCATCGTTCACAAGTTACTTTCTTTCCGTCAGTCTGTAAATCTAATATAGTTCATTTCTTCCGTGGTATCGCTCCTGTCTAGTCTATCATTTCCTGTAACACAAATTTCCACTCTTTCATTTCCAATCAGGCAATAACTTTTGTTCATAGGTTATTTTCATTTCATATCATTTATCAGTAAACCACCTAAGTCCATTTTCTCCCCAGTACCTTTCCTGTCAAACACCAGGTGACATAAATTTCCACTGTTTTTCATGTCCCCCCTCTCTATTACTCAGGCCATGACTCTTGTTCAGTGGTTATTTTCGATACATTCTCAGTCAGTAACCAAGTCTATTTCTTCCGTAGAGCCTTTCCTGTCTAGCCTATCCTCGCCTGTGACATGAATTTTTACTCATTCTATTCCTCCCTCTTCTGCTTAGTATCTCTTGTTCATGGGATATATTTTTTACTTTCCATCTTCGCCAGGAAGCATCACCAAAAACATTATTTCTCCCTCGATACCGCTCCGGACTAGCCCACCTTCCCTTGTGACACGGATTTCCACTCTTTCAGTTTCAGACTCTATTTATATTCATCCCTTTTCCCTTTTTCTTGCCTGGTCACCCCACAAATTTAAGCCAGGCCTCTCACTCCCACGCCACGCACATTCAGCAGGTGGCTAAAACACTCCTCCCCTCTCTCTCTCTCCCCAACCTCATCCTTTTAAACCAACAAATTTTCATTTTTTACCTTCACTTCCCTGCATCCACCTGCTACACACACACTTTCACTCTCTTTACTTCTTTCTCTCCTCCTCCTCTCCTCATCTCCTTAAAAAAAAAAAAAATGTTATTTTCCACCCACCTAGGACTCAGCTGTCTTCCAAACTATTTCTCCATTTTTGCCTTACACTTACCCAACCTTCTCTCTCTCTCTCTCTCTTCCTTGTTTTCGTTCCACTTTCTTGCCCCTTGAGGTGATCAGTTCATTTGCTTCCTACCCGGTCCTTTCATGCTTAGCCTCCTTTTCATCCTCCTCACCTCTTTGTTCCACGGCGAAGTTCCCTCTCAGTGTCTTTCATTTTTACGACCACTGCTTTTCCATTAATTTATCGCTCAGGCCGCTTTCATCCTCGTTTTTTTTACCTATTTTTTTTTTCCTGTTTTTCTTCCTGTCTGTCCCCCAATCCGTCCCCAAACTTTTTCCTACTTCTGTCTCCCCGGAAGTATTTTTGCACCAGTACTTTACCTGCAGAGGCATTTTTTTTTTAATTGTTTTTTTTTCTTTTTTCCTCTTCTTTCTCTCGTGACTTCTTCGCGTCTTCTTGCTACCGGTTTCGTTTCTTCCCTCGCACATCGCCTTGATCTTTTTCTGCTTTATTTTTATGATGCTTCCTGTGTTTCATCATATTCTCTGTTCTTTTGCTTGCCTTTTCCTTTTCTTCCTGCTGTTTTTCCTATCTTTCATCTATTTTTATATATCTTCTCACTTTCTTCGGCCATCTTCCTTTCCTTCTTCTCCTATACTTCTCCCACGGCTTTTTTAAAACTTGCTTTTATCCTCTCTTTTGTTGGCACGTTATTATTTCATCTTGTTTAATCAGTCAGTTCATTCTTTCTCCCATCAGCAACTTTCCACGTGTCATTCTCTCTCTCTCTCTCTCTCTCTCTCTCTCTTTCTCTCTCTTCCCTTCGTTATATAGCTTTCATCCATCATTTTTTACTATCTATCTTTCCATTCTGCCCTCCGATCTGCCTTTTCCTTCCACTCTCTTGCACATCCCAAGTCCCACCTCCATTAAAAAAAAAAAAAAAAAAAAAAAAATCCCTTCATCTCCTCAAGTAACTCACAACTGAACCCGGAATATATTGTTTTGCGTTTTTGTGTTAGGAATCTGCGTCCTCAATCAATCTTTCATCCACCAACTCTTTGCTCAATTTAATATTAGTTACTGGATTCTTCTTTGTCTCTGGTAGTTGAATGTGGTGTCCTCATGCCCTAGAGTTGTCCCCACTATGTATGGGTTCATTGTACCCGTAGATTCACGCTACTATGACACACAACTGTTAACAATATATTGGTGTTACCTGAAAGGGAAGGCTACAGTTGGCCTGGCCCACAGAAGGTAAGTGGTACCCTTTTCAACACTCAGGTTCCTACACACACACACACACACACACACACACACACACACACACACACACACACACACACACACACACACACACACACACACACACACACATTCTCTCTCTCTCTCTCTCTCTCTTTCTAAGGACAAAATCGTCTGGCGCTTGCTGGAATAAAATACTTCAACTTATTCCTACCAAGAGAGGAGTCAGCATGAACATCCCTTGTACCCTACCTTCACCCGCACCCGAATAAAATCACACAAGTGGCTTTAGCTAGAATGAAATACTAGAGTTGTCCCGCCCATGACTCTTGTTCCTCCCCCTAGCTCTTGTCTCTCCCCTAGCACGTGTCCCTCCACTAGCTCCTGCCGTTCCCTTAGCTCTTGTCCCTTGTCCCTCCCCTAGCTCAGCCCCCCTAGTCAGTACTCTCTCCATCAGTCCACCATCCCGGCCAGACAGCCAGCCTCCAGTCATAACGATGTTTTCTTTTCCGTGGGGAGTCGGAATTCGAAAAACGCGCAATAAGTTGGATTTACTTGATCGGAGCGAAGTCGGGTCTGGCGGGCGAAAGTGGCTCAGGAAAACCCAGCTCTAAGGATGATAATTCCAGGAAACCGACTTGGGATGCATCACCCTTAGGAACCGAAAGCATAGGGGTCATTATGCCAGGAAAAAAGACGGTAGAGTCAGGGAATTTTGGCCCTTAAGGACTACGTGTGGTGTACTGCCCTCTCGCCCCCGGCCAGGTAGCTACGGTGTCACTTGCCCCTCTCGGACTCGCCCCCGCCTGACTGCCTCTTCGGGGGCGACGGCAAGGGCGACACGCAACACATGTAAACAAATAATGAGACCTAGATAAATTGAGATGTAAACAAATTCAGATATAAACAGTGACATGTAAACAGAGCAAGAAGTAAATAAACTGAGAGAAAACTACGCACTGTATACAAGATGCAAAGAAGATGCAAACAACACTAAGCAAAACGACGTAAACAAGAGACCAAATCAAATCAAGGGATGTAAACGCGAGATTGAACATACGAGCCTGAGAGTGTTAACAGTGGCACTATTAACCCTCGCAGCGTCATGACCACTCTTACATTCTACTTGGGCGCTTGCCAGACGATTTTATTCAGCCCAGTGAGACGAGAGGCCAGAAATTGCTAACAGAGGTACCATAAACCCTCTCATGGTCTGGCCAACTCCAGCATTCTATTCCACTTATTCTAGACGATTTTAATCAGTCGAAAATTGGACAGTGTTTGGAGTGTCGGAATTACCAAAATCCTTGACAATGGTTATTTATTTTTTTATTTTTTCATTCATTTTAGTAAGCTAACACAAAACGATTTAATTCAAGTTAAAAAGGACCTCTACAAGTGAAGCAGTTAATTCTTTCATACATAGGACGCCATTTTTAATATATACTTCCTATTTCCAAACGAGTCTGTATTAAACATTGGACGCTTTGAACTTGTCGAGCTGGATACATCACTCACCACCCCAGCACAAGAGGCCTTGCTTACGGTAAATAAAATCGCCATGACGCAGCGAGAAAAAAAAATATCCTACCAGATACATGAGTTAAATACACACACACACACACACACACACACACACACACACACACACACACACACACACACACACACACACACACACACATGGCGTGATGTTTCGTTTGCCAGACTACCACGAAATGATTTCATACAATTTGGGAAGGACCTCTAGCCATGAAGTAAGTAAAGGCTCCATTTAACCTCCCCAAAATACCTTCTTCTTCCTCCTCTCCTTCCTCTTTCTTCTCCTTCCCTTCCTCCTCCTCCTCCTCCTCCTCCTCCTCCTCCTCCTCCTTCAATTCCTCGAAAAATCCCTCCGTTCGAAATTTGTTGACCCCTAAACCATACGAAATAAACAGATCCATTAATAACTCTCCCGAAGCCATTACGGGAGGCGGGGGAGAGAATCGAAGCCCATGTATAAAGATTTTAGGACAATTCATAAGGATCAAGTGCCCATTTATGAGGGAACGTAATTTTAACGGGGCAAAAATTCGGGTGGAGTGCAGATGAAGTAAGAGAGAGAGAGAGAGAGAGAGAGAGAGAGAGAGAGAGAATGGGGGTGAATCAGTTGAGACCGAGAAAACAAAGTCAGGTGTGAGAGTGAGAGCGACACGGTGAGAAGAGAAGTTAGTGAGCTGTGTGATTTGGCCAGAAAGTCTTTGTATTTCTTTGTACTTTGCGTTGTGTGTCTTTGCCTGTACTGCTTTGAGTTCCTCCACGATCCACGCACGCACACACGTAACTCCCGCATCGTCACCCTATCTTAGTCTGTCTTCCAATTTGCATGGGTTGTTTGGTACTCTGTAAATTATGCACCTAGTCAGCTCTGGGTCTGTCTTCCCCAATATGTCTTTCCCAATGCCCGTCAACTTCATTCCTTTAAATGCAACGTATCCAAGCACTTCGAAATAATACGGATTTTGATTTTGGCTCCTTTCTTATATCACATTCTTTGGAAGAGATAAGTTTAACTGGCTGTCAGTCTTAGTTTACACACACACACACACACACACACACACACACACACACACACACACACACACACACACACTCACCACGACTCTGTTTTCATTACCTTTAAGTTAGAAGGGTATTACCATGGCAAGCAAAATCATCAGCGAACAAATGAGACATCCATCACCTACACAACCCTTCTCTCCAGACTTTTACGTTCCCTCCCTCCATCTAACTTCCCACTACTCTTTCGTTCAGTCTTATGTAATTATTTTCTTTGAATCTTTCACAACCTTTTTCTCCAATCATCGGCCTAGTTCCTTCAATTTTCCACAACCCCTCTCTGTACCCCTCCACAACTCTTTTCTTCTACCCTCCACAACCCACTCCTCCAACCTTCACCAACCATTTCCTCCAACATACTCCAGCCCCATCCCAAATCTGTTCCTCTCCCCCTCCCCCTTCCTCTTCACAGTTATATCCCTCCAACCTTCCACAGTCTCCCTCCATCCATCCTCCTCCCTTCCTGCTCTTTTAAATCTGTCTCACCCATGCACTTTCCCAGGCACAACCCACACTCCCTGCTTTCCCTTGCCCCTCGTCTCCCCTCTGCCCCCTACCGCGGGACATCAGACGCGCGTGATAAATTACACCTACACTCATTAGAGAGGCACTTAGTTCCCGGTCAGGGGAATTACCTAGACACTCTCAGACCCGTTACCTGACCCCCCTAACCCTCCCCTCCTGCCCTGTCCTGCACTCATCTCTCATTCCTCACCCCCTCCCCTACTGCACCGCTCTGCTCTCACCCCTCACCCCATCCCTCCTGCCCCGCCTTGCCCTCACCTCTCTCCCCTCATCCTACCCACGTCTCTCCTATCCCGCCTTGCTCTCAATCCTCTCCCCCACCCCACCCCTCCTATCCCACCCAACCTTCACCCCTACCCCTCATCCCCCCTGCCCTGCCCTGCCGTCACCTCCTATCTCTCACCTCTCCTTGACCTTTCACTGAACCCTCACTGTGCTCTTTTTCAGAATTAATGAATAAAGATAGAGGAGATCGCAGTATTCCCTCTTGTCTTTCTGATGAGAATGTTCGTGCTTGTTGTTTCCATCAGTTATGTTGTTTTCTCTGTTTTTCATTTTTCCTGCCAACTTTTACGACAAAGTATGGTGGATGGAAGCAGTCTTATTTTCTGTTCTTTTCTCACATACGTAGGTTAAGTCTGTCATGCAATCAGTTTTATGCTACTAGACAACCATCTCATGGGTCAATAGGCATCCTGTGATCTGCATTTCCAGTGTTCTCACATGTACCCTTGCCGCTCCTCATACCCTCACTCCCCATCCGATCCTTACCTCTAATTCTACCCTAACCTCTCCTACCTTTCACTACAACTGGACTCTTTGCCCACTCTCCGTATCCTCTCCCTCTACTTTTCCCTCTCCGTCTCACCCTACCTTTTCCTCCCAACTTTATTTTTTAATACGGGCTTGCTAGTGTGGTCTCTTTGATCTCATATCTACCCACATCTGTCCTTTACTATCTTCCCGCCTGCCCTACTATCATATTCTGGCTTAACGCCCCTTCCCGTCTCCCTGCTCTCTGACCTTCTTCCCCTATTCATATTTCTTTCTTTCCCTCCCCATTCCTCTTGACATTTCACTTCCTCTTCTACCTTGCTCTCCCCTATCCTCCTGCCTTTCTGTTCCCCTTCCCATCTGTCCTCCTCTACCTTTCTCTGCCTTCCTCACTCCCCCTCTCTGTTTTTCTGTTTCAGTCGTCTGCTGTGGCTTCATATCTTGCTTTAATCTTCTTCTACAAAGTTTTCTTCTTCCATCTTCTTTCTCCTTGCCCTTATGTCTACAGCTTATACATAACTCTCCTTTTACACTTCTCTCTCGTTGCTCGCTTCCTCCTTTTACTCCTCTGCCTTTGCCCTTCATTCCTTCACTTCTCTCCTTCCTCCCTCTACCCGTCCCTTATCACTGCAACCTCCCTTCTGTTACTCGTACTCTACTCATCCCTCGCCTATCTTCTCTTCTCCTCTCTCTTTTATCTTCTCTTTCTCCTTCTCAACCCGTCCCTCTCATCTACCCCTTCCCTCTCAATATGCTTTTGCCTCCCCTCTGCCCTTACCCTCCCTCTCGCTTGCTCTCTCCCTGTTCTTTCCTCCCTCCACCCTTTCCTCCCATCCTCCAGTCTCACCCTGACCTGTCCCGACCCGATTCCACCCCGCGTGCCCCGTTATTTTTCGTATCTCTGCTTTTGTTGACGCTGACAATGCAGTTCTCTGGACCTCTGTTGTTTCCTTGTACGCAATCCACTTCATCCTCTTGTCGCCCACAATTCTGTGCTGTAAATTCGTGCGTGGGGTATTGTTAGGCATTCTTTACATCTTTCCAGCGAATTTCCTTTTTCTAACTACCTGCCTACCCACCCTGTCCCTAAAATTCGTCGGTGTATCTCTCCCCTGCATTTGTCTATCTTTCCTGCGCAGTGGCTAGTTGTGAATCTTTATTTCGAAAGTCGGTTACCTTTATTTCTTATTATTTTTTTTCTGGCATTTCTTTATTACTCCTGTATTTAACGCAATGTCTTTAAAACGCCCCTTTGCTTATGTTTGTTGTGCTGATATATTTTTCGTTGATGTATCGCTGGTAATTTTTATAATAGTCATAGATATTACTCCACAACGATACTCCTCCTGTATGTGATACTGTCGTTGTTTGTGGCTTTTGATCCTTACAAGAATTTTATCAGTTCAACTTATTCTTAGAACATACCACACACTTCCTGTCTGCTTTCCTGCGTGGGTCGTCCGTTGCCTTTCCTGCATGGCGTCTCACTATTCCGTATTGACAATTTCCGGACCTTTCCCTGCTGTCATCGTTATCCTGAATGGCTGTACGGTGTGTGTGTGTGTGTGTGTGTGTGTGTGTGTGTGTGTGTGTGTGTGTGTGTGTGTGTGTGTGTGTGTGTGTTTATTCTTTTACTATATATCGTGTATGGTACCGTAGTTGTATGGAGTGTTTTCTGACGTTCCTGTATGGTACCGTTGCACGTCGGTCTTGTCTCTACTGTTTCTGGAGCTTTCACTGTTGCCACCGTTTTCCTGAAGGGATAACAGGTGTGATTTACTCTCTGTTTTAAGCTGTTCATACTACTGGAAGAATTATATGTACAATACACTGAAAAAGTATCGCACACCTGGGCCCCGATGGTTGTGAAAATGAGAGAGTTTTGCCCACGCACATGAATCAATTAACATATTCCCTCAAATATATATCATTCAGTATGTGACGATTTTTGCGATTTCGTGTCCTAATAATTATCAAGGAAAATATTTGCACTTAAGTTTACAGGGTGTCCCATATATCACAATGCTTCGTCAGTGTTTCAAAATGATACGTGGGGTAAGATGGCTGATACTTTTTGGGCTGACTGTACATATATAGAAATGCTGTATATTGGGAGGATACAGCAGTTTCAGCCCGACTTGGACCCTCTTCGCTTATGAACACAGGGGGAGAATATGCGTGTATAAGTGGAGCAAAAGTTAATGATGAATATGTGAGGGAAAATGGTCTCCCTTATATTTAATGGTAATGAGGAATTAACACATGTTCATAAGACTGTTTTCTCCACTACTATCCTCTTCGCCATCAGCTCTGCACGTAAATACTCTCCCTTAAAGGAGTTTGTTCATTAGAGCATAATCTCCTTAGAGTGTCCCCAATGTACTTAGTAAACGTCTTGCCGTTTTATTTTTCCTTGTGATGTTACTTTATTATCGCCTCTTTCTGCCGTTTCTTCTTCGTATGTGGGGGGGAGTTTGTGTTCTTTTTCCTGGTGTGTGGGTTATCATCATGCTGTGTTGTGGGTCATGTTTGTATTTTTCTTTATAATCATTGTCATTCTACCGTACTTTGTTGATTTTTTAGTTGTTCCACTTTCCATGTAGGTCTTTGGTATCATATTGTGCAGTCTGCTTCATATATATAGATAGATAAATAGATAGACAGATATAAATATATACATAAATGCACCCATTCCGCTGTAGTTTCATCGGTGCCCTATGTTCGGAGCGATTTTTTTTTTTTTTTTCCTTACTTTTTTGTGTTACTTCTGTTCGGGGCGATTTTTTTTTTTTTCTGGTACTTTGGAATGCTTCTCAGTAACTCCTCAGTTCTTCATTAATTTTCACTAATTTGGCGCTTGATTTTAGCTTTCCAAGAGTGTTTCTGGGACTTACTGATGAGAAATTGGACCCCAAAAGAGAGGTATTAAGTTTATTAAGCATCTAGTCTTAATTCTCATGCTTATCAACACCTGAAGCATCTCCTAAAGTAGATGCAAGTCAGCGATGACTGAAACAAGGGACAAACAATCGTAAACTGATTACAGCTGTGTGGAGGTGCCCAGGATGAACTACAACCCTCCACTCTAACATGCAATTGGTACTCTTTTCTCCCTTCCCCAATCTTCCAGTTGTACTGTCTCTTCTCTGTGGAACACCAGTGACGGGGTGTCCTTTGCTGGATTACTAGTACTTTCAGATTAATGTATTTAGCCTAGGAGAGACTTTCTGAGCTAATGTGGAGATATATACAGCCACCTGTCACTCCTTCACAACTAGAGGTCTCTTAGATGTAAATAAAATTGACTGGTGGAAGCAGTAATGAACTGAAAGAAAAAAAAAAAAACACTAATGTAGACACTCACACTCCCAACACACCCATCGCTGTCTTAATTCCCAAACAACGATGGCATTTTTTCCCCCTTACTACCATCACACGTTTTCGATGTGACAGAGTTCGATCTGACCTTCATTAACGCATTCACTACCAAGGGGTTTTCTAAGTTGTATAAAATCGTCTGGAGGGAGCATAAGTTAACTAACCCCCCTTAATATAGGCACTAGTGTCCCCCTCCCCTTCCCTGTTACCTGTTATATCCTTAATTATCCTAAGCTGAGTAAAATCGTCTGGAGGTAGCAGGAATTAACTAAAACCCTCCCCTCTTTTATAAGGAACTGTTTCTTGTCCCAACCCCCTCGTCCCCTTTTCCTTCCTTTTTCCACTTTGTGTCGCCTTAAGAGCACCAGTGACGACCAACCATCAGTATTCCCTCCACACGACACCTTCTGATGGGCACCGCGGGGGGCAGGGAGGAGGGTGGGGAGCCTCTCTTTCAGTCCCCCCTCCCCTCCCCCCTCCCCCATCTTCTAATCGGCACCGCGGGGGAGCGGGGTAAGGGGGCGCATCTCTTTCAGCCCCCTTCCCTCATCACCCCCTCCCCCTCCCTCTCTTAATATAGGCTCAAGTTTAATAAGCGGGATTTGAATGGTGGGTGGGGGAGGTGGGGAGGGCCTTCCTCAACTTTATCGATCAATTCTGAAGGTAAAGGATGATGAAGGGAAATAATGATGGTAGCCAAGAGAAAACTGAGGCAGACTAACGAAGGGAGAGGAAGAAGATGAAGGGAACTAATGATGACAGCTAGGAGAAAACTGAGAGATAATTGCTAAGGGGCAGGAAGATGATGAATAATGATGACAGCCAGGAGAAAACTGAGGGCTAATACCTAAGGGAGAGGAAAAAGATGTAGGGAAATAATGATCACAGCTACTGTAGAAGACTGAGAGATAATAACTAAGGGAGAGAAGGGAAATAAAGGAAATAATAATGATAGGAGGAAATTGAAGGATAATGACTAAGGGAGAGGAAGAAGATGAATAACGATGATAAGTAGGAGAAAACTGTGAGATAATAACTAAGGGAGAGAAGGGAAATGAAGGAAATAATGATGATAGCTGGGAGAAAACTGTGAGATAATAACTAAGGGAGAGAAGGGAAGGTGAAAGGAATTAATGGTGATAACTAGGAGAAAACTGAGAGATAATAACTAAGGGAGAGAAGGGAAATGAAGGAAATAACGATGGTAGGTAAGAGACAGCGGGAGATACTAAGAGAATTCAGGAAGATGAAAAATGGCAGAAAGGAAGAAGGAAGCTGGGGAATTGCGAAAGGCGACAAAAGAAACGTTGCGAAAAAAAAAAAAAAAAAAAAAGGAAGAGCAAGAAGAGAGAAAATAACAAGAGAAATAAAGACGAGAAACAGTGAATATAGTCGAAAATAAAGATAGAGAAAGCCTATGAAAGAAAGAAGAGAAAATGTAACAAAAGACAAAACGAAAAATGAGAATGGCGAAAGTAGGCAAGGGAAAATTTGGTGCTGATCCCTTCAACACGAGGACGTCCACCTTGATGTATTTTTGCTACCAAGAGATGAATAAAATGATCAGGAAATACCAAAATAAGGGGAATAAAATTAAAAAAATGTCATCGTGTTCAAAGGGTTAAGTGCCAAGGGAAAATAAGAGGCAAAAATGGGCTAAAGGAACAAAGTGTAAAAGAGAGAGAGAGAGAGAGAGAGAGAGAAAGAGAGAGAGAATGACAGGAAGAGCAAAAGAGAAAAAGAAAGAGGGAGAGCATGACTGAGGAAAATTGAAGAGGCAGAGGAAGAGTGGGAGAAACGTGAAGGAGGCTGACTGAGAGGGAGGGACTGAACACATGAGTGGGAAGAGAAAGCCTTAACTTTCTCCATTAGCCTGCTTAGACCTTGGACGTCATTCTTATTTTACTTCCCCTTCACAGACCGCCTTTATTCAATTGTGGGAAGACTTTTCGAGTGAGAGGGGTTAGATAAAGGCTTAATTAACCCCTTCATTACAAGAGCCGTGCTGATGCGAGCAGCCTTCACGTGGTGGTTGTCACGGATATGCGTGGGTGGTTCAGTTGTCCGGATACGTGCTGTTGGTTCAGCTGTCCGGATATGCGTGGGTGCTTCAGTTGTCCGGATATGCACGGGCGGTTCCGTTGTCCGGATACGCATGGGTGGTTCAGTTGTCCAGACACACACACGGGTGGTTCAGCTGTCCGGATACGCATGGGTGGTTCAGCTGTCCACATACGCAGGCGCGGTTCAGCTGTCCAGATACGCGGGGGTGGTTCAGCTGTCTGAATACGCGCTGGTGGTTCAGTTGTCAGGATATGCGTGGGTGGCTCAACTGTCCGGATACACTCAGGGGGTTCAGCTGTCTGGATACACTTGGTTGGTTCAGCTGTCTGGATACGCACAGATGTTTCAGCTGTCCGGATATGCGTGGGTAGTTCAGCTGTCCAGATGCACGCAGGTGGTTCATTGTCCGGATATGCGCTGGTGGTTCAGCTGTCCAGATACGCTCAGGGGGTTCAGCTGTCTGGATACGCACGGGAGGTTCAGCTGTCTGGATACACGCGGGTAGTTCAGCTGTCCAGATACGTGCGGGTGGCTCAGTTGTCCGGATATGCGTGGGTGGTTCAGTTGGCCGGATACGTGCGGGTGGTTCAACTGTCCGGGTACGTGCGGGTGGTTCAGTTGTCCTGATACGCAAACGTTCCTCAAATCACTTTCTATCCCTCCAGAAAAGGATGGTCGACTGAAAAAAATCGAGAGGTTCAGCCAGCAATCCACGGAGTTCACATTCAACTGATCCACAACAATAACTAAAAAAGTATTCCCATAAGCTGAATAAAATCGACACAAGGTACCATGAATAACAACAACAAAAATCATCTGAAAAGGAGTTAACTCTAGAGAAAGTAGAGCAGAAGTAACAAATGGCGCATGAGAGAGAGAGAGAGAGAGAGAGAGAGAGAGAGAGAGAGAGAGAGAGAGAGAGAGAGAGAGAGAGAGAGACGCAGAGTGGGAGAATGAGTAATTGATGGCGGGAGTCTAAACTTCTTTGATTAACTCTTTCAGTGAGATGACGTCACCACGATTAGAAGTAAAAGAAGAGAATTATTACATCTTTGACAACGACTGATCAAACTTAAGATGAAATAAAAACATCTTGAGATACCGAGACTTAGATTAAAGAAGGATTAACAGATTATTTCTCACCCCTTCAAACTACATACGTCGTCCAATGAGCAGTGTCGTCTGGCGGACTCAGAAAGTAACATTTAAAATATGTCTCACAAGCGAAAGGATGAGTAATAATAATAAAGAGGAAGAAAAAATATATATAAGCATAAAATGACAACAATAACTATAATGATGATGACGATAATGATGATGATGATGATGATGACTAATATGACTATGTCTGCATACCAGTGGGAGACCCCTTCCATCCCCTACATTCATATCCTTTCAAGCTTAATAAAATGATGATGATGATGATGATGATGATGATGATGATGATGATGATGATGGTGATAATGACTACACCTTGGGGGGGCGGGGGCTCTTCCACACCCTGCCCTACCCCCACCCTGCCAACCCCCCCTCCCTACCCTCTTCCCAAGCTTAATAGGCGAGATTTGAATAGCAGGGAGGGACGCAAGTTGATCGATTAATTCTGTACCTTGTGTCTGTCTCCTCTGCCGGGGCGCCTGTAAAATTCCACCTAATGGGCTCCGTGTTCAGGGCGGTGGCAGGGTTGTGTGGAGTGGCGGTGGGTGGATGATGGATGGTGGGTGAATGGAGGGTGATGGGATAGCTAATGGATGGATGAACAGATTGATGAGTGGGTGTTTTGTGACGGATAGATGAATACTGGGGGAATGGATAGATGGTGGATTGACGGACAGTGGGTGTGAGTGGATGACTGATGGTGGATGGATAGACAGTGAGTGGAAGGATGGTAGATATATGGACAGTAGGTGTGTGGGTGAGTGCTGGTGGTGGATGGATATACTGTATACCGTATAACTGAGTGTGGACAGGATGACAGTCGATGAGTGACTTGTGAAGGATAAAAAGACAGTGAGTGAACAGAAATATTGTTGATGAATGATTGGCGATGGATAGGGAGATGGTTTGTAGGTGGATGATTGATTATAGTCTGAAGGATAGAGGGTGGATGGCTGATGGCACCGAGATAGAGAGAGAATGGCAAGAGAGTCTACTACCTAACTATCGGTATATGAGAAATGGGAAATAATACTCATCTGCCTTTATCGCAGGTCACTGAAGAGCAAATGTCGTTCCTCTTGCTGTGCCTTTCACTACCACGCAACATAGTGCACACATTTTCGTGGGTTAGGCTACAAGGAAGTTTTTGACTTGTCACTCAGTGTAGAGTTACCTGAAGATATTGCAACATCGAGTAAGTGGATGGTGGGCACTCCGCCTACCTAATACTAATAAAATGCATTTCAGAAGATCGGTCATAAGGTAAGTTTAATACTGAAGGAAAATGGCACTGTCGTTAAAAATATGCGCAGGAAAATACCACAGCAGAAAAGCAGCGTCGTTAAAAGAGGCTGTGGGAGACTATAAATACAGCAGGAAGGTGGTGTGGTAGGAAGTAAGTGGTGTGTGATAGTGTATTCAGTGAAGGGTGCGCTAATGATCACAACGGCAGCGGGGGGTAAACCTGGCTGAATTGGTGGTGAGAGTGGTTTTGCTTCATTATAAAGGGATAAAGGTGGGTTGGGTCCGTGTATTGAAGTGATGGGAGTATAACAGAGAATGGAGTATTATATTCTGAGGGCTGAAGAGGTCATTATATCCGACTGACGGGAGCGTATACGTTTATAGAACTGAAGAGAGGAACAGACCAGTATATGTATATGAAATCCGTGAAAATTATGCAGTATATCATGAAGTGGACAAGCATATGAAGCATTATAACAAATTGTAGTGTATCAATGAGTGGATCAACATGCAAGCAGTCTTCATTTTAAGTCAAGATTGCATTCTAGATTATTGCAACATTTTCTTTACAACGTACTGTATGATGGAGGTAACTGGAAATTCAACTTTAGAGGTAGCAATGGAATATTAAGGCTATTTTTATGCAGTTATATGAGAATAAATGTGTGTAAGTGGATGAGTAAATCGGGAGTGCGTCGTCCTGTCTCGGCTACCTCTCTTTCTTTAGGGGAAGCAGCGTAGGTATATAGATAGATACGTGAATTTAATAGCCACAAGGAATGACAAATGATCGACTTACAACGAAGACTTACTGTATAGAAACATAATGGGACAAATTACACAGTATCTAATAGCGTGGATCACAATACAGGTTAATAACAGACGGATCAATGGGCTCTGAATAAATGTGTCTGGGCAAGCCGGAGGAGGTCTGAGGTGATTTGTTGTTGTCATACAGGAAGGGAGGGGGTGAGCACTTTCTTATCTATAATTTTCTTTTTATTTTCCTTTATTTTTTTAACAGTTTTAGCTCCCTTCTTCATGCGCTTGTTGTTACCCACCTTTGTCGTCTAGCTATTTAAAATTTTCTTACGTTTCATCTCTTGTTTTTATCCTCTCTCTCTCTCTCTCTCTCTCTCATATTCATTGATTTTTTTTACTGTCTTGTTCATGTGCTCATTGTTTTCTACTGGTGTTATTTTTCTATTTTATTCGCCTATTTTATTTTGCTTTTCGTTTCATTTCCTTGACGTATGCCTTCGTTCACTGTTATCCATCTGTTATATCAGGTGTCGAAGGTCATGCGATTCAGTATTCGGGTGTTCATATGTTATTAATAATTCTTACTCGTAATAAGAGGATTAATAAAGGCTACAGGTAACGCCTCCAGGTCGAGAAGTATGTCCTATGGGGAATAAACTCACCTGAAAACACCTGGAACAAAAATAAAGAGCATGTCACACGAGTTAATCGGTTTAGTGTAAGAGCGACGAAAATCTATCTATCTATCTATGTAAGGAGTGGCCACAAACAAATCGCCTCAATGTCGTCCTGTCCCCCGCCACTTCACTGCCCTCCCCCCAACTCACACACCCTCTTTCATATACCTCTCCACTCCATCCCTCCATCTTATCCTCGGCCTCACCCTCCCTCTCCCTCTCCTCTCCACCTCACTCATACACTCTCCTCGTTAGTCTCTCGCTCTTCATGCTTTCCACATGGCCACACCACCTCAACGAAAGTAACATATTATTCTCACATCGTAGTTAATATGCCTTACTTTTTAATTCTGTTCCTTTTACTCTTCTTTTAATACTCTTGGCTTTTGGTGTCACAGTTCCATCAGTCAGGTGGAAACACGTGTACAATAGACCCCCAGGGAGTAATACTGTAAGAGTAATGAATGGATAACACCCACGACTCTCTCTCCCTTGCATTAGTGGGAATAGGATTATGATGATGATGATAATGATGATGATGTTGATAATGGTAGATGATGATGACGATGGTATGTTGACGATAATGCTGACGATGACGATGATGATGAAAATAGCATTAATGATGATGATGATGGTGACGGATATTTTTTCGGTGGGGGTCGAGCGGAGGTTAAGAGGGTGAGTACCTTTGCTTAATGAGAAGGGAGAGGAGAGGGGAAGAGGGCTTTAAAAACAATATTAATAGAACGGGACATAGGTTAAATTCTTACAAATTAAACTGAAAAAGACAACATAAAATAAAAAAGGAGAAATAAGGAAGAAATGAATAAGGAGTTAACCAGACCGAAGAAGATGGTACAAAGGAAAAAAAGGGGAAAAGTGGAAGTGCATTCAGAGAGAGAGAGAGAGAGAGAGAGAGAGAGAATCTGAGATGATGTGCAAGAAGAGGACGAAGGAGAGGATGAGGAACAAAAGAAGCCATAAGATGAACAGAGAGAAGCGAGCAAGAAGAGCGAGAAGAAAGCAAAGGAAAATGAAGCGAGAATACTTTGCAACAGAAGCTGGAAAAAGGGAAGGTGCAAAATAGGAAGCCATGGGGAAAGAAGACGAGACATGCGAGAGAGAGAGAGACAGAGACAGAGACAGAAAGAGAGAGAGAGACAGAGAGAGAGATGTTAGTAATCAGAGCAAGGGGAAGAAGGAAAAAAAAAAACATTACTTGCAAGACGAAAAAAAAAAAGAGAAAAAGATATGTAGTGCAAGCATGAGAAGGGGAATTGCGACGAGGAGGAAAGGCAGAGGAGGAGGAGGAAGAAGACTCAGCAACAGAAGTAACAGGACGAGAAGGAGGGAGACGAACAGGAGGAATAGGAGGAGGAAGAATATTAGGGTGGGAAAGGAGGTCCCGATGATGATGGATGAAAACATAACGACAGAAAAAGGAGGAGGAGGAGATGTGGTAGGTGAAAGAAAAATAACAGAGGGAAGAGGAGGAGAAGATTTAGTAACGAGGCAAAATGATGATGATGATGATGATGATGATGATGATGATGATGATGATGATGATGATGATCAGGAGGAGGAGCAGGAGGAGAAAGGGAGCGCCGGGAGGACTTCCTACCTAAGCCATCTTAACTTTTAATATTCCCGCTCGCTCGAATTATCAAAGATTTAATTATACGTCATCCAACTTGGCGTCACTTCTTTGGCCCGCGAATTATGTGTGAAAACTTCATTTGCATAACTGGGTTTCTTGTTCCGCCAGAATTGTCTCTCTCCGCGGCGCAGTTGGAAGAAGGAGAAACACTTTTTTATCACTCATTTTTCCTGCCAGTCGCCCGAGTTGTGCATTGTTTATATTTCATCCTACAGGGGGAAGGCGTTGGGCTTCTGTGGTGTGTGTGTGTGTGTGTGTGTGTGTGTGTGTGTGTGTGTGTGTGTGTGTGTGTGTGTGTGTGTGTGTGTGTGTGTGTGTGTGTGTGTGTGTGTGTGTGTGTGAAAGAGGGAGAATTTAAGGGTGGTTTTGAATCGATTTGTATGATGTTGTGATATGAGGTTTGCACCAGTTTTGACATATTCGTCTGCAGCTGGCGACAAGAACACTACTACACTTTGCCATGGCAGTCTAATGGGTATAGAGTATGTATCGGACTATTAAAATCGTTTCCAGATAGTAGTAGCAGTAGTATTTGCAACCCCAGGCTCATCTCAACATCAAGCCGGTGGACTGCAGACTAGAACTGTCCTCCTCCTACTGTCCACCATCCTCCTTTCAGGGAGACAGGGAGGGAGTTGAGGGATGTTTGTGCAGCTGAATAGTGGTACCGACCAGCTATGTCAGTACCATCACGTGAAGGTGCCTCTCTTCGGCACCTCCTTTCCAGATACTAACCATAGAACAACATGTTCATCAAGTTGACTGGATGTGTTTCACTTGCACATTAAAACAGTACAGAATACAGTTTCCTAACGTCCTTTCCTATCAAATTTCCAAGGCAGCTATTCGATGAGTAATATTGTTCCTTCTCACTATCTCCTGCCGACTTCGGATGAAGGGTTTGTTGAGAGGAGGAAGCCTACCTGCTTTCCTATCCTTGTTATTGACAGATACAATAGTTACGGTGGTTTAACCTGTCCTGTAACAAACAGCCTCGAAAGGGCCAATAAGTCTGTTGTTGTTTGCTTTCCTTTGTACCTCCCCCTTCCACTTTCCTCCTCTTGCCCTTCCCATTCTCCATCCTCGCTCCATTCCCCTTCCCTTTCCCTTTCCTTCTCACCCTTCCAATCCTTCCTGTTTTTCTTTCCCTTCCTTTCCTCCGTCATCTTGCCATGCTCCTTCTGCAAATCAACCTCTCACTTTCATCATTCCCTCCCCGTTCTTCCTTCTCTTCTTCTTCCCTTTGCATAATGTGAATCTTCAGGTCTTCCTTGTTGCCAGTCTTCACGCACCTACTTGATAAAACGTACCCCGAGAAATTCCGTCCTTCTATCTTTCTTTTTCATCACTCTCATTTTTCCTTTTTTTTTTCGCCGCTCGTTACTTTCTCCCTTTTCTCTGTCGTTTTCTCATTCCAAGAAATGTTGCATCTCTTTTTTTTTTCCCCCTTTCATCACTATGTTTTTTCCTTTTCTTTTTTTCCGACTCTCTCTCTCTCTCTCTCTGCTTTGCTTCCTCTCTTCGACATTCGTGAATTTTTCCTCTCCCTTATTATTATATGTCCTTCATTTTCTCTCTTTTCCTTTCCTCCTGTTTTACTTCGTCCGTTAATAGTAAACATTCTTACTCTTCTCTCCTTCTCCTCCTGTTTTCCTTCCTTTTCCTTTGTTCTTTCCCTCCCACATTATTTATTCTTCCTTCTCTTTGTTTCTGTTTTCCTTCGTGATTTCCATTCACTGTTTTTCTCATATTTTCTTCATCTTCCCTATTCCTCTTCTTTTCCAGTCACATTTCATTTGTTGTCCTTTTTGTCTTTCCCATTTTCCTCCTGTTTTCCTTCATCTGTTTTTCTTGCATATTCTTCTTCTTCTCTGCTCTTCTCTTTCTTTTCTCAGTTCCTCACAGCTTTCCTTCCTCTTCCTTTAATCCTTCCCTTTTCCTCTTATTTTTTCACACTCCGTCTTTCTCCTCCCAAGCTGCCTGTTTCAAGTTGTTTGCTCACTACCCTTGCCCTACCTTTTAACTCTTGCCCTTCCCTCTTCCCTCTCATCCTCTCTCTCTTCGTCTTTATTATTATTATTTCTTCCTTCTCATTTTTTTCATTTCTATCCTCACTTTTCTTTCCTTTTTTGTCTTCATGGTATCCTTCTCTTTCTTCTCTTTCTCTCTTCCTTTATATTATTAATCTTTTCTCCTTTCTTCCTCTCTTTTTTATTTATTTTTTGTCCCACTTTTTTTTCCATTTCCATCCTCTTCTTCCCTTCTTTTCGTGTATCCTTCCCTTCCTTTCTCTCTTCCTTTAGATTTTTCTTTTTTTCATTTCTTCATCCATCTCTCTTTATTTCTTCTTTCTCACTTTCTTTTTCATTTCCATCTTCTTTTTCTTTCTCTTCTTCTCATGTATCCTTCTTTCTTCCTTCTGATTATTCCTTTCTTCCTCAATTTTTGTCATTATTTCTTCTTTCTCACTTATTTTCATTTTCGTCCTCTTTTTCTTTCTTTTATTCTCCTCATGTATCCTCCTCTTTCTTTCTCTCTTCCTTTATGTTATTCCTCTCTTTTTTCTTCCTCTATCTCTTCCTTTCTTTACTTCCTCTCCCTGTTTGCCTCTCTTTCTTTTTTCCTTTCTTCCTAACGCCACAACTTTCTTTTTTCTTTTTCCTCTTTCTTTCTTTCTTTCTTTCTCTCTCTCTTCCTTGTATTCCCAGATGCGTGTTTCAAATTAGCTGTCTCACCTTGCTCTTCTTTCTGACTTACCCAACTCTCTTCCGCTCTCTCTTTCCTCTCTTACTGTTTTTCTTTCATATTTCTTTTTCTCCCTCACTACTATTTTTCCCCTCCTCTCGCTATTTTTTCCATTCTTGTTATTCACTGTCTTTCTTTTCCCGGATGTCTCTTTCACTCACCTTCCTTAATTTCGAACTTTCGTCTTGTTTTCTATCCATTCTTCATCTCTCTCTCTCTCTCTCTCTCTCTCTCTCCCTATTCCTTCTCCCTCATTATTTTTTTTTCTCTCTTTTTTCAACACTAACTTCCTCTCTTTCTTTCTCTCTTGCTTTTTCCTCACTGCACCTTAGTCTTCCTTTCTTTTCTTCCTTTCTTCCCTTTCTTCTTTTCTCTTTCTTTTCTTACTGTTTTTTTTCCTACTCTCCTCCCCTGCTGTTTCTCATTACTCCCTCTTCTCTCATCCTTCCTTCTCCCCTCTTCATCTTCTTATTATTCTACTCTGCTCCTCTCCCTCATTATTCCTCCTTCCCTCCTTTCCACTCTTTCCTCCTTCCCTCTTCTCTCTTCCTCTCCTCATTTCTTCTCTTTCAACTTACCCCTCCTATTTTCCTAATCTCTTCTCCCTTATTCGTCTCTTCTCACGCTCTCCCTCTCCTCCTCCTTCTCTCTCTGTATATCTTCTCCTCTCCTCCTCCTCCCTCTCATTATTCCCTCTCCTCTCCTATACTCCTCTCCCCCCCCCCTTAGATTATGTGTGTGCAGGCCAAACAGTGGGAGGGCCCCTGCTTTTCTGACCACTACACCACCACCACCACCACCACAACGCCACACCACACTCGACACACACTACACATACACTATACACGATACACACATACCTACACTATACCACATCTCACCACACCAGGCCACACCACACTCTACACACACTACACATACACTATACATGATACACACATGCCTACACTATACCACATTTCACCACACCACACTCTACACACGCTACACATACACTATACATGATACACACATGCCTACACTATACCACATCTCACCACACCACACAGCGCACTCTACACACACTTCACATGCTTTACATACAGTACAGCACACCACACTATGCGTTCTACACACACACACACACACACACACACACACACACACACACACACACACACACACTATAGCCTGCATACACTACATCACGCCGCACTCAACACATACTACACATACATTATGCATACACTATCACACTACACTACACCACACTACAGTACTGTACATATATTACACATACCACACCACACCACGCACTCTCCATACTCTACGCACGCTATATCCCATTGCAGCCCGGTGTCCGGAATATTGGACAGAACTGGGAATTTTCAAGTCTTCATAAAGTAGGGAACCCCTTGGTAGGGACCTATGAGCTTCGCGACTATGAGCCGATAGGCGGGGGGCGGTACGCTTAGGACCCAGTCAGCGCCATGCCTCGCCCAGCACCCCGAGGATCCAATGAGATATACACACTATCCATTTCATACGACACCACACCACACAATACCACACCCCATAACACCACACCACATAACACTACACCACACCACTTAACACTACACCACACTACACAACACCACACACACACATGACACCACACAACACCACGCACTTTACACGCACTATACACACTTCACATAACCATACAACCTCTATGCATACGCGGTACACACTGCATACTTTTGCCTGCTCTACACACACCACTGTATATTATGCAACTCGTCCATAATACATACAGATTATTCAACACATATTCCGTTCGTGCTCGATAAGAGGCATACACCGATTCAACATAAAATTTACACACACTATATAAACACTATATTTTACTTCCACATACAATACATACACTGGGCATACTTACACACTTCACCTACACACGCTATACCTACACTCGACATACTACTTACATACACCATACATACTCTGCACGCACTTGATATGACCCAAACAAACACTAGCACTTTTCATACTTTACACAGATCCTGGATATTAACACACACACACACACACACACACACACACACACACACACACACACACCCTTCGTACTCTGTGTCCTCTGTTTACCCTCTTTACGCTTTCTACACACCCCCTGCAAACTATCATCTCTATGTACACATTCTCCACCATCTTCACGCCTTCTTCTACACACCCGCTACACACTGTTTTCCCTATCTACACTCTTTCCATCATCCACGCATCCTCTTTTACACCCACACATCCTCAGATTTATACTGCACACTCTCTTAAATCACACCCTCTCTTCCCTCATCACGCTGTCTTGCACCTTCTACACCCCCTCTTTTCACCATCTACACACCCTCTACACAGGCTTCTTGAACCTGCTGAACACTACACACCCTTCTACACACCCTATTTGCAATTCATATACAATTGATTAACTTTGTTTCTTTGTTTATACTCTTTCCATACTCTACACATCCTCTTATCTCCCCTACACACTCTCTTTCTTCCTCCTACACACACTCTTTCTCTGCATAGTCTCTTTCCTCCCATACAAACCCTCTTTCCTCCCATACAAACCCTCTTACCTCCTATAAACACCCTCTTTCTTTCCCTTACACACTATCTCTCTCCTCCCTCCACGCACCCTTTTTCCTCCCTCTGCATATCATTAAATTCTCTGCTACACATTCTTTGTCCAACCCTACGCATCCTCTCTTCTTTACACACCCATTTTCCTCATGTTCTTATCCTCTTTCCTCCTCCACATATCTTTTTTGCACACTCCCAAACTATTTTTAACCCACACCCTCACCAAACTTACACCCCAGCCTCACCCACATCCCTGTTTCCACACACACACACACACACACACACACACACACACCTCACTCAATCACTCACTTGCACTCTTCCATTTCTCACATCCTTCCCAAGCAATTTCACGTCCCTGTTCTCACTCACTCGCACTTATTCAGACCTCTTCCTCCTCCACTCAGACCCTCCCCCTACTCACACGCACCTTTCTCTCACTCTCTTGCACTCTTCTCTGTCTCATTCGCATGCCCCTCTCACTCACATCCCTCCCTCTCTCACTCACACCCCTTCCTCTCTCACCCACACACCTGCCTCGCCCACTCCCCTACACCACTCACTCACGCCCCCCAATCCCTTCCCCGTGGAATATCCGACAAATCCGAGGAGCCAAGTCTTAGTAGTGCTTCGTCATGACTAATTTTATCACAGACATAATTTAAGAATGGCTCCAAGGCTCTAAAACCAAGCATTCGATGGACTACCCTCAGCAGGAAATAAAGTAAGGGGACTGTATAATCCAAATTACAGATGGGATTTCGTACTCACCTGCGTCGACCTGGGCACTGCACAAGTTATTGCCTGAAACAATGGAAACAAAAATATATTAAGTTGCAATATTTTTCTGATATAATGAACTACGTGACACCAATATAAGTATGGGCCGCTTAAAAAAAGAAAAAAAAAGAAAAAAAAAAAAGCTTTCATTTCGTTTTAAGTAACCCATAAGGTTTAACGCTGCACCATATAACATAAACCTCAACTGATAAAATATTAATGGTCATCTATAAATAAAGCAATAACTTAGGTGGGATTTATTAGATGTGGTTGTCACTGGTATTATCGCCCATTATGTAACAAGTCTCACCACCAGGTTTCCATTTTTGCACTATGCACTAAGTTAAATTTCCCTAGGATGATTATTCTTCCACGTTTCTCGTATCTTTTTTTACTCTGACTTAACCTTTCCTAACCTAATCTGACAGAATGACCTAACTGGCTAACAAACTGACCTAACCTATCACTAAATAACCCTAAGCTAAATTTTCCTAGATGACATGAAGTGCAAAAATGGTACACAGTAGAAATCAGACTCCCGGCACTGCCACTACCTGGAGCATGTGTCGTAATTCATGTATTGGTCGTATGAAACATTTCCTATTCAGCTGTATTCAGAAGCTCGTTAGTTCTAATTTAACCTATACCTTTACTGATCCCCACCTTTGATTTCACTTCCTCTCCGACCCTCTAATTCCCTCAGTTCGTCATCTTCACTTAGTATTTTTTCACATCCATACTCCCCTTCCCCATTCACCTCTCTATCGCGCACCCTCTCCCTATTTTCCTTATCATTCCCTTTCTCCTTCTCTCCCTTTTCCATTTCCCATCTCCCTCCCTCTCTCCCTTTCCTTCTTCCCCTCCCTCTCCCTCCACTCTCCCTCCCGCACTCTCCCTAATGCCGGTGTATCCCAGCTATGCCCCTGGGAACCTCATTAATTTTTATCACAACTTTTTCCTAAGCCTGATTCTCTTTACTTAGGCTCACAGATCTCTTCCTCTCCCACCCTGTCTTTCTCCCTCACTCTCGCCCACTCTCCTACTCACCCGTTTCACTTACTGTTACTCTCCATCCCTCTCTTTTTACCTCACTCATCACCTTTCTTCTCCATCAACCCTTACTCTCTCTCTCTCTCTCTCTCTCTCTCTCCACCAACCCTTTCGCCCATTACCTGTCCCTCACTCTTTCTTCTTCCTTTCCTCTATACCACTCACTGTACTTCTCACAATCTGTGTCCTAACATCTCCGTCTCCCCTACTCTCTCTTTCCCTCCCATCCCTTCTCTCGCTCCCCCTTATAACCCTTTTCATTGCTAGCTGTCTCACCGTCGTCACATTATTCCAATATTTCTTTTTCCCTCCTTACTCACCTCCTTTGTTTTTGTTTTCCTCTCTCTCTCTCTCTCTCTCTCTCTCTCTCTTCCTCCTCTTCTCATCCTTAGCCTGATCATCTCCTTCCCATCTTTTCTACCTGCTTCCCTTCGGCTCCTTCCCTCCCTCCCTCCCTCCCTACGCTGTTTCCTCGTCCCCCTGGGGTGTATGTATGAGGCTGGTACTATCTTCCTCCTCATCCGTTCTGCCTATTGACATAAACTTTGATTTACACTCACCCCAACTTCCTCCCGGCTCTCTCTCTCTCTCTCTCTCTCTCTCTCTCTCTCTCTCTCTCTCTCTCTCACCCCGGTTCTCTCCCATCTCTCCCCTCAAAGTCTCTCCCCACCTCTCCTCACGGCTCCCTCCTCCTAACACCTCTCTCCCCCTCCACACATACCTTTCTTCCACTATACTTCTCTCCCTTTGGCCTCATCCGTCTCTCTCTTCCCCCATCCTTTTCCCTGATCCCCCACTATCCTCTCCCTCCTCTTTCCTCCCACAACAGCTGTCTTTCCTCCCCGCACGCCTCTCTTCCTCCTCCCTTCTTTTACTGTCCCCCATCCTTCTCTCACTGTCCCCCAACTTTCCATCTCTCTTTCCCCCATCTTTTTATCTCTCCCTTATCCTCTTCAACCTTCCCCCACTCCTCTCTTCCTGCCCCACCTGTCACTGCCACCTCCCTCTCCTCATCCCTCTCGACTCCCACCTCACCTCCCTCCTCACCCCTCTCTGACTCAAGTATTCAAGATTGGTAAAGGAATTGATAATATGGAAGTTAACAAGTACTTTGCAACTGATCGTTCAAACTATACTAGAGGTAATGAGTATAAGATTATTAGAAAGCATTTCCAGTCCCATGAAGCAAAACATTGTCTTTAACAGGGTTGTTAACATTTGGAATAAACTGCCCAGGGATGTCGTTAATTGCAGTACAGTGGTGACATTCAAAAATCGCTTGGATAAGTATCTCGCTTCAAATCCTCAGCTAAACACCTTCATGACTGAATAATAATATAAGCTGTTTTTCTCTATTTCAGATCGTGATGAAACTATGGCAGGGAAATACTACGTAATTAATGATAATTGTGGCTTATTGACACTTCTTGTGTATAGATAGAGTAGGACAGAATATAATTTACCACTGTTAAGTCTATCCTATGAAAAATCCATGTCAGGTTTTCCATGCTGCATGGTGGTCCTTCTCACTTTCTTCCTGCCAGCTTCGACTTGAGGGTTTGGTGGGTGGGGGAGCCTTCTTGCTTTACTATCCTTACCTTCAACTTGTGGAATTAAATATCATAGTGTTAGTCTTCTCTATAACAAGCAGCCTCGAAAGGTCTGTTGCTGTTTGCTTTCCTCTGTACTCTCGCCCCCCTCCTCACCTTTCTCCCTACCTCCTCTCTACCATCATCTTGCTCCTCATCCGTTCTTGCTATTGACACAGACTTTGATCTACAGTGGCCCCTTCCCACTCAGGCTCACTCCTTCCTCTCCTCTCCCTCCATCTCCTCTCCCCTACCTCTCCTCCCCTCACCTCTCCCCTCCTTTCCCTCCTCCCCACCTCCCTCTCTGCCTCTCCTTCCTCCACCCCTCTTTCTTTCTCCAATCTCCCCTCCCCTCACCGCTCCCTTCCCCTCCCACCTCCTCAACCTCTTTCTCACTACCTTTCCTCGTCCCCCTCTCCCTCTATCCCTCACCCCTCTCCCTATCTTTCCTCCCCATCCCCTCGCTCTCCCCTCCCATACTCATCACCTTTACCTCGTCTGGGCACGAGGGAGTTACTATCTTTCTCTTTGACCTTTCTTCCATTCTCCCCTCTTCCATGTTTATTCCGGCTCTCTCCCCTGACCCTTTTCTCCCCCCTCCACCACTGTTGTCATATTACGTCTCTCTAATCTCTCTCTCTCTCTCTCTCTCTCTCTCTCTCTTACTTCCCTTCTCCCCCACCCTCACTTCTCCCCCTCTTTTTCTGCCGTGTTTCAAATCTTTCTCTCTCACACCCCATCTCTCTCCAAACTTCTCTCCCCCTCTCCATCACGTCTCCTCCTCCTCCATCTACGTCCCCATTTTCTGCCAACACCTCTCCTCCACCTCTGTCCTCCCCCTCTCTCAAAATTTCTCTTTTCCTCTCTTCCACCTGTCCCCCCCCTCTCTTTCCCCCTTCCACAATCCTATCTCCCCTTCCTCTCTCCCCTCTCCCCCCTCCCAAACCCTATCTCCCCTACTCTCCCCCCTCCCCACTTTGATGTACACCCCCCACGCCACTAACGAGCTAGTTACCTGCTACACAAACTGCCCTGATGTGCTTTTGATCCACCAAGACCACCTCGCTTCCACCCTCTGACCCCACCCGCCTCAAACTTTACTCTCTCTCTCTCTCTCTCTCTCTCTCACACACACACATTTACCCCTCCACTTTCGCACTTTCCACTCCCTCCCACTCACCTCTTCGTCTTCCTCCTCTCAGTCTCTTCCACCCGCTACCTCCACTTTTATCCCTCCACCCTGGGTAATCTTTCTCCACCGCTCAATCTTTCGCCAAAAATCAAATATTAACTAAACTTTCCGACACATAAAAGCTCAAGGCTCACTCAAATTTGGTAAGGCATATTTTCGTCTCTCTCTCTCTCTCTCTCCCTCATTAACAAGTCATCACACTCCTTTCCCTCACACTTTCCCTTCTTTCTTTTTACCACACCATACCTCTTCATATTTACTCATATATTAAGCAGTTTTTATACCATGTGTCTGAACCATTTTTAAAACTCCACATCTATACCTATTCAATTAGAACTTTTTTCCTCCTTAGTTTTATATATTCTTGGGGAAGGGAGTGAAGTAGACAAGAAAAATACTATACTTCGCCTACGACACATTAATTAGATGGGGAGAGAGAACTGAGTACAGGTTGAGAGGGAGGGATAGTTAAAGGAAGGAAGGAAATGTAGAAGAGTTGGGATGGATATAGAAGGTGTAGAGAAAAGACAGGTATAGAAAAGAGAAGCGGTGTGTAGGAAATAATGAGGGGCAGGGTAAGGCAGGCAGGTTAAAGGGAAAGATGAGATGTGAAAAGACTATTAATTTATGAAAGGGAAATGGGATAGGGACTGATCGAAGGTAAGGATAGAGCCAATGGTGTGTGTGTGTGTGTGTGTGTGTGTGTGTGTGTGTGTGTGTGTGTGTGTGTGTGTGTGTGTGTGTGTGTGTGTGTGTGTGTGTGTGTGTGTGTGTGTGTGTCACAGAGAGAGAGAGAGAGAGAGAGAGAGAGAGAGAGCAAAAGCGGATGCATGTAGAGAGAAAAGTACGCAGAATACGAATGAAGGACTGAATGGAAATCTTCGAATACGGCGTCTGAATGAAAAAAAAAATGAAAAAGGAAACAAAAACTCGAATAGGAGGCTGAAAAAAAAAATGATGGAGGGGATTGAGAGAGAGAAAACTTGATGGAGATATGGAGGGAAAACTGGGTGGAGAGATGGAGAGGAAACTAACTGGAGGAGTGCAGGGAAATTTAGGTGGAGGGAAAACTGAGTGGAAGGATGGAGGGAAAACTTGATGGAGAGATAGAGGGAAAACTGGGTGGAGAGATGGAGAGAATGCTAACAGGCGGAATGGAGGGAAATTTAGGTGGAGGGAAAACTGAGTGGAGGGATGGAGAGAAAAGTGGATGGAGAGACAGAGGGAAAACTGGATGGAGGTATGGAGGAAAAATGGGTAGAAAGCCAAAATTTGTGGAGGGAGGAAAGAAGAAAATAGGTGGAGGAAGGGAGGGAAAATTTGGCTGGAGGCAGAAGGAAAAAAGTTCGTAAAAAAAGAGAAAATTTTTGATAAAGTAAAAAAGCAAAAAAAAATAAAAAAATGGAGAAAACTAGGTGTGTGAGAGAGAGAGAGAGAGAGAGAGAGAGAGAGAGAGAGAGAGAGAGAGAGAGAGAGATACAAAAGTAAACAAATAAGCAGACAGCTGAATGGATGGATGTAGACAGACAGGTAGACAGGGAAGTAAACAGAAACATAGTTAGAAAGACAGACAGACACAGGAATGCGGTAGAGACAGACACACTGACAGGAATGCTGAAGAGACAGACAGAAAGATATACTGAAACATTAATAGTTTAAGAAAGACAGACAGACAGACAGAAAAAATAATGGTACTTAACAAATCTCTATTTTCTGTTGTATTAACGTGAAGTGTACTATACAGAAAGAATCCGTAAGTACATTCCACGAGATTAGAGATATGGAGTGATTGAGGAAAAAAAAAAAAAAAAAAGAGCTTCAGGTAGATTACGATAATGATTGTGTGTGTGTGTGTGTGTGTGTGTGTGTGTGTGTGTGTGTGTGTGTGTGTGTGTGTGTGTGTGTGTGTGTGTGTGTGTGTGTGTGTGTGTGTGTGTGTGTGTGTGTGTGTGTGTGTGTGTGTGTGTGTGTGTGTGGCTTCCATGGGTCGTTTCCAGATAAGATTCCTTTCCCTGACCTCCACATCTCGTCCTTCACCCCTTACCCCCTTCACCTTTCCTTCCTTTCAGCCTTCCATTGATCTCCTTCATCTTCATGTCGTGGCTTCACAATGTTCTTTTTATTTTTTTTTAAACTGCACCTGGTCCGTCTGGCATTCTCTCCAGTCCTTCCTTACTCTTACCTTCCGATCTTTTCTCTCCAGCTGTACATCTTTCCTCCAGTTCCTCATTTCTCTACTTCTATTATTTCCTCCAAGCATTCTACCCTTTCCTTGCATCAAACTCTCCTTCTATTTCTTCCATCGCTGGCTTTTTCACCCCTTCCTCTTTTCCTTCAGCTTCTCACCATATCCCTTCTTCTCTTCTCTCTTTTACTTCCTTTCGCTCTTTTATTCTCCCTCTTGGCTGCTTTTCCTTCCTGCTTCTCCTGACTACTTTTCTTTTTTCGTCATCATCCTTCACTTTAGTATTTCATTATCCTTTTCCCTCTCAACATTTTCCTCGCCTCTTCCCCTTTCCTTCCCCTCCAGATCTCCATTTCTCTTCATTTCCGCTTTTCTTTTCTTTCGTCTCTATCTTCCAATTCCTCATCTCTCTCTCTCTCTCTCTCTCTCTCTCTCTCTCTCTCTCTCTCTCTCTCTCTCTCACTTCGCTTCCTCCTCCAAGTTTATTTCTGTATCTCTTCTCTCATGTCTCACACCTTCACCAGTTTCCTCTTCCTTCTGATCTCTCGTATTTCACCCTTTTCCTTCCTTTCTTACCCCTTTCTCCTTTTCTCCTTTATATCCATCACTTCATCTTCCTTCTCCTTCGCTCAAATTGTCTTCAGTATCAATCTTCCTGCCTTCATTCATTCATTCACTAATTCATTCTATCATCCAAATTTTTTCCTTCCCACATGTGTACCTTTATTTTCCTCCCTTCTTCCTTTTCCTTCCAACAAATGTTCTTCTATTTTCCTCCTTCCTCGTCTTTCCCTCAAGTTTAATTTATTCCTTTCTTTCGTTTCCTTCCCTCTTCCTTTACTCCATGTCGTCCTTCAATTCCCTCATCCCTCTACTCCCAGCATACTTTCCCTCCGCCATTTCTCCATTTCCTCCTCCATATCTTCATCTCCATTTCCTCCCGTCTGTCATCTTTTCGCTCTTCCCTCCCTCCATTTCAATTTCCTCGTACCCCTCACTTCTCACGTCCCCACAGTCCGTCTTCCTTCTCTCACTTTTTGCATTCCTCATCTCTCCATCTCTTTCTCCATGTCCCTCAGCTCATTCCTCCCTCTCCTCTCCCCCTCCTCCTCTCTTCCTTCGCGTCTCACTTTTCTCCTCCCTCTCCTTTCCTTATCAGTTTTTCATTTCGTTCCTTCTTCACCTCACCACCTCCTCCTCCAGTCCCTCATCTCTCCTCTACTCTCACGTCTGTTCTATTCCAGTCTATTACCTCTCCTCCCTCACCTCTTCTCCACCAGTTCTTAACAGCTCCTCTCTCACTTCTCTTCCTTCAAAACTCTTCACCTCCTTCCTGTCTCCTCTTCCAGACCTTTACCACTCCTTCCTAACCCCACCTCACCTGTCTTCCACCTCATCTCACCTGCACTTCACGTCATTCCTCCTTCACCTCATCTCTGTTCTACCTCATCTCACCTCCTGCACTCCTTCACGTCTTGCCTGCCTCCCCTCACCTCTCCTTCCTCGCCTCTCTCATCTCACCTCTCCAGCTCCTCCAGAACTCGCTCGTATCCTTCGCTTTAGCTGCCTTCAAGAGCCCATCACCCACCGGCATTACCGCCATCCCATCACGCCATCAATACAACCCTGCCCGCTCCGCCTCCCCCCTCGACCCAAACACAGTAGTCGCGTTTCCCATTGCAAGCATCCTCGTAATATTGTCTTTTACGCCTTCATTCGGGATTAAAAGCACCTCTGCAAGGATTCTATTAAGCCGGTTTTACGCTAAGAGGTATTACGGTCAGGTCCTACGGCCATGCTCAGACCCGGTACGGCCGTCAAGGGTGCCTGGTTTTTCAATCTCCTTTAAACTCAGGGCTCTTTGTTATCACGATGACGCCCGGACGATTCTGACGTTCGCTCTCACACGTATGGCCTCTTAAGACAGTATTATAATATTGGATCACTGGATTCACCAGGACGAATCAACCAACTGCCTTCTTTGGGGTTTCATGATGTCAAAGGTTAGTATGGTAACAGCCTGCAGTAACATTTAAGATTTAATTTTCCGCCTTCTGAGACTATGTATAGTACATAAAAAATGAGAAACAGCAAGAATAATTATTTTTTTCGTATATAAAATAATGTCTTCTTGTTATATAAATTTTTCTTACAAAGTTGCATAATTTTATAGCAAAATTGAGTGTATATATATATATATATATATATATATATATATATATATATATATATATATATATATATATATATATATATATATATATATGAGAGAGAGAGTATAAATGTCTGTTTCTGTGCGGGTGTTTTATGTGCAAACTCATGTGTTTTAGTGTAGGAAACGGACGGTTAAAAATTCCTGACATACGATATTCTTGTCTGTTTAAAGCACTAATCCGCTTAGGCGTCAAATAACAATAACAATATAACAACATCAGGTATCCGTTCCAACGAGAGGATTTCCTGTTGGCAAGAGCTTCATGCACGTAAAAGGTAGCAGACAGCGCTCAGGTGGCCGTGTCGTTTGTAGCTGCTAAGAACTTCAAGAAGTACCGATACCGAAACGTGTGTGTGTGTGTGTTTGTGTGCGTGTGTGTGTGTGTGTGAGAGAGAGAGAGGGAGGGGGGGGAAGACGGGGGGGGAGATGTGGGGGGGAACTGCGTGCTTGTGTGTGTGAGAGAAAGATTGTGTGCTTATAAGTGTGTATTTGTATGCGTTTGAGGAGACTGAACGTGTATGTGAGCTTGCCTCCATGTCTCTATGAAGGGTGTGTATATATATAGATAGATAGATAGACAAATAGGTATATATATATATATATATATATATATATATTTATAGATAGATAGTTATAGAGAGAGAGAGAATCTGTGCTTGAGCTTGGATGTATTACCTTTTTTTTGTGTACGTACGGTTGTGTGAAACAGCTTGGTTGTGTATATCCACAACTGTGTGTGTGTGTGTGTGTGTGTGTGTGTGTGTGTGTGTGTGTGTGTGTGTGTGTGTGTGTGTGTGTGTTTGCGCGCATGCATGCTTGTGTTAACTTCCGTTCTTGTGTGTCTCTGTATGTGCGCCTGTGTGACTTTCCATTCTTGTGTGTGGGCGCGCTAGTGTGAGTTTGCGTGCCGCTCTCATTGCGTGCGCCTGTGCATGTGAGCGAGGGGAGGCCAGGGGAGATGCGGGGAGGGACAGGGAGGGTGAGTGAGACAGAAACAGAGTGCAACAAAGTGAACATGCCAGCCAGCCGACAGAAACATTGTGATAAGGGAATGAGCTTGTACGTGCATCTCTCTGGCCGGGATGGCGATGTGTTTTAAGACGGCACTTGTTTTATAACGAAAATGTATTTGCGTGTGAATTTGGAGAAGAATGTGTATGTGCTTGTGTATGAGTTTGAAGAAAGCGTATGTACTGAGTACGTTTTGAAACGTACATGAGTTTGTGTATGTGTCGGAAAAACTGCATGCTCATGTGTACCCCTGGATAAGGCGTATGTGTTTGGAAATTTGATTGTAGAGACGATAAGTGTTTGAATATTTGTTGAAGATTGCGTCAGTGTTGATGACTAAAGGCGCCTGTGTATATGCATATGCTTTCCAACTGTTTTTTGTGTTTGAAGCATGCGTAGTGAGTTTGACGAATGTGTGTTCTAACAATGCAACTGCTCTTTCACAGTACGAGTAGGTGTTATGAGTGAATTTTTGGAATGAATATGTATTTTAAGGATGCGTATGTGTAAAGAGGATGCATAGTTGCCTTTGGAATACCTATGCTTTAAAAAATAATTAAGCTTAGTTTATATATCACACAAAACAATCCATAAGTACTTTAAAAATGCATATACCGTCTACTTAAAACTATGTGCTTGTTTCTCAGGAGTGTTTTTGTTTGTTTCAAGAGTGTTTTTGTGTTTGCATGAAGAACGCGTGTTTGTTTGCTTAAAGAAATTTGTGTTCGTCTGAAGAAAACTTTTGACTTTATTTTCAGAAGGAGGATGCATCTGTTTTAAAGGTGTCTGTAAGCTTGTTTTTAACCAGTGTGTTCGTATTTATTTTAAGAATGCGAGTGTGTTTGTATTTGAAGAATATGCTTGTTCTGTGTGTGTGTGTGTGTGTGTGTGTGTGTGTACGGTAATTTCAGACGCGTATTAACACCTTCGCTCTGACAGTGCATTATTTCAGCCTAGTCTTGCCATCCCCAAGCGATTTTATTCAGCTCAGGAGAGACTATTTCGAACTGAAGGGTTAGACAGTCTTTTAATTAACCCTTACACTGCTGGAGATCCTTAGCCAGTTGCAAAAAATCGTCTAGAGAATATAGGAAAAATCATCTAGAGAATATAGAAAAAAATACATAAACAAACTGAAGGAGTTGAAGTGAGGCAGAGAGTTAAGAAATGGATATAAGAGATAGTGTTCGCCCATATACTGTGATATATTACAGGACGTGGAAATCACTGAGACGATGGCCGCGGCGTTGTACCTGTAGACTTATTACAGGGTTAGCGAGAAAAACAGCATGAGAGAGAGAGAGAGAGAGGTGTGTGTGTGTGTGTGTGTGTGTGTGTGTGTGTGTGTGTGTGTGTGTGTGTGTGTGTGTGTGTGTGTGTGTGTGTGTGTGTGTGTGTGTGTGTGTGTGTGTGTGTGTGTGTGTGTGTGTGTGTGTGTGTGTGTGTGTGTGTGTGTGTGTGTGTGTGTGTGTGTGGTCGCTTGTGGGACTGGTGTGATGGGGCTGGTGTAGCGGTTTATGAATGTGGTGTATAGTGGTGTGTACTGGAACTGGTGTGGTGGTGGTTTGTAGGGGAGCTGATGTGGTGATGGGTGGTATGATGATGTGAGGTTAGACTGATGTGGTGCGGCGGGGATGAGATGTTTGGCATGATGGTAGTGTAGCAAGGGCTGTTGTGGTGGTGGTGTGGCAGAACTGGTATGATGGTGGTGTTGGGGAGGTTGGTGTGGTGATGGTGTGGCAGAAGTGTGGTGGTGGTGGTATAGGGGAGGTTGGGATGGTGGTGATGTGGCGGGGTCAGGTGTGCGGCAGAATGATCCAACGGGCAGAGGGGACGAGCAACACGCACACACCTTCAACATTCAATTTGCTTTATTATTATCAAAAAAGCACACGCGGCTCTACCTAAGTTTTAATGGCTTTTGTTGTTGCGTGTGCCTGATTCGTGTTTTGTTTTTGTGCGTTTTATTTTCTTTGCAATATACGTGAGCTGGCGACGAAAGAGAACAAATGGAAAACAGAAATACCGGTACTTCGACTAAAAAAAAAAAAAAAAAAAAGTCCTTTGGTGTCTTTCTCTCTGTTTTCTCCTTTTCACTTTTGTTATTATTTTTTGCTATTTTTCCTACCTGTTCTTTACCTTGAGCGAATGAAGAGAGAAGAAAATAACAGAGATACCTAAGAAAGAAAAATAACATGCCATTCTCTCCTTTCCTGGTGGTCTCTCTCAATTTCTTTTTTCTGTGTTTCATGCCCAAACTGACAGCAGGATTGGAGCAAATGAAAGCCCAAATACTCTTTAAAAATAAGTCTTGCTCTCCATTCCTCTTGCACGTGTCATGGTTTCTTAGAGGGGTTAAATTTGACTCCCTTAAGACATGGCTTGCGTGGAGTAGGGTAGGGTTTGTGTCTACAGGATTGAGGGAGGATGTTCTGGCAATTACTGGGGACTTATTCTCTTTGGCTTAGGAGACTTCTCAGTACCTCAGCGCATTATTATTATATCTTTACTTCATACTTATGCGAGGAAAAACGGACAGTCAAGATGATGATGATGATGATGATGATGATTTATTGATGACTGACTGACTGACTGAGGATTGTAGTGATGATGATGTTAGTGATGGTGATGATGATGATGATGATGATGATGATGACAATTTCTTTTTATACTTATGTCTTTCTGGTATCGACATAAATTGCATTAATAACATAAAGAACAGCATTAATGGTCAACATGCAGAAATAAACCAGTAAGAAAGAGGCGCTTGAGTGCTGACGACAGTATTGTTCTTCGAGATTGCCCTCACTGGATAAGCGTAAACCTCACAATCGTGTTTTTACTCTAAGCTGGTCTAAAACTGCCACCTCTCCATCCTGAATACTAAGTTGTAACAATAGAATAACCCTCGAACGTGATATTAGTCACGAGGAAGTGCTGTGGAAAGGACGCAGAACCGGAGTGTTGTTGCGGTCACTGAGGTATGTGAAATAAGCTCCAGACGGACTCACACATGGCACAGGTAAAGGTAAATGAACTACACCAACACCAGTATCCCAGCACACACAGATAATTTGGTGCTATGTTCGTTTTCTTCACTGCTGCCCTCTTGCCACTGAACGCGTCACACTTTTTAAATATACAGGAGGGTTACAAGAATATTCGATTTACATTTGCCTTGGCCACATTGGAAGTGAGTTTTAAGCCAGACGAAAAGTTAGAGAGGATTTCACTACCAGTCTACTGTCCGTGCGGACAGGGGATAGACTCACACTTTTAACATTTCAGTCACTCACGTAATCCTTCGGAGTTTTAGCCTATCCACGCTATATAACGAATGAAGTGAGACAGCTCGATGTGACAATGAAAGCAGTTAATCTCTCTTATGGTGCACACGAAACATTTATGGAAATAATCAACATGTGTGCGTTGTGCAACACATAAATGTAGTGACATTTTATGTTCCAGGACAAACCTTTAAAAAAATGTTAAACTATACTGACATCAAGACAGAGCTGCTGTTTAATATCCTCTCCTCTTCAATATTTCCGGGGTTGGTGGTGCCACCGTGCCTGACAGGGGCAGCGCTCCCCGTCCCCACCTCTGTAAACAACCCGACGTCAGGCTTCTTGTCTTCTGAACATAATTCCTCCGCAAACAAACCCATAACCCGTCCTTCTTTTGAGGAAATCACACTAAACTGTGAGTGACGGACGCGGCGTCGGAGGGAAAACAAACACACGCCGGAAGTAAAAAGACCTTTGTTTACACGAGCCTGGCGCGCTTTTGGGCTCAACGGGACCAAACAGGACTACAAGCGTCTCAGCGGGGGTGCGAGGCTAAATATTGAATGTGGACATAACCTTGCTCTCAACACACGGGCTGCTCAAGACAAAAAGTCCTCGCTAATCTACGTGCAAATATCAAACGTTTAGAGGGCCACCTTCACCGGCTCAGGAAGGGGGCAGGTAGGGGATGACAGGATGGGGGAGGGGAGGAGGAATAACGGGGTGGGGGAGAGGAGAAAGGGGGCTGACGGGGTGGGGGAGAGGAGGCAGGAGGATGATGAGGTGGGGAAGAGGAGAAAGAGGGATGACTAGGTGGGGAGGGAAGAAAGAGGGAGAAGGGGAGGGAAAGAGATACAAGACAGGAAGGCTGGGGGATGATGGGGTGAGGGAGAGGAGAAAGGGCGAGAGATGGGGAGGAGAGAGAGACTCGAGGAATGGAGGAAGAAAACTGGAGATTAAGTGGAGGTAAGGAGGAGGACTGGGGGACAAGGAGGGTGAAGGACGGACAAGGAGGTATGCGCAAGGCTACTGAGGTGGAGAAGTGAAAGTTGGAAGAGGAGAGGAGAGGAAAGATCAGATGAAAGGAAGGCAAGAGTAGGAAGGGGAAGATTCTGAGGAATTATTGGAGAAGGAGAGGGGACAAGTCAAACAAAATGAAGAGAAAGGGACAAGACAGAAAAAGAGTCAGATAGCAAGAAGTGAAAGACAGATTAGAAGAGGAAAAACTAGACAAAAGGAAGAGAAAGAGGCGGGAGATGAAAAGTCAGAGAAAGGGAAAGGAAGTGGAAGTGACACGACAGAGAGAGAGGGAAGAAAAGCCCAAAGAATGAGAAAGACAGGAAAAGAAAGAAGGAAGACAACGAGAAGAGAGAAATGCTATACAGCGGGGAAAAAATAGACTGAACGTGAAGCGCCCGATGTAGAAAGAGAATTAAACTGGAAAGGGGAATAACAGACATGAATCAGGGAGGAAGAGGGGATGGAAAGGAACAGAGAGAAAGAAGCGAAGGAAACGGGAGGGGAAGGGAAAGGATGGGTTATGAATGGAAGGAAAAGGACCAGGCAAAAGTCAGTGAAGGAGAGAAGCAGACAACAGGAAGGGAAGGAGAATGGATGAGATGTGACAAACAAAGGAAAAGGAAGGGATATGAAGAACTATGACAGACTGCGTGAGGAAGAGAGGAGAGGGGTACGAGGGGAACAAATAAAGGGCGAGGGGAGACGATGATTTAGAGCGATGTGAAAGGGGAGATGACGGATAAGCGAAGAGTAATAAGTGCAAGACTGGACGAGACGCAGATAAATTTAAAGGAACAAATATATAAAAGAGCTAGTGGGGAAGTCAGGCAGTGATAAAGGGGAAAGGAGGAGGTGAGGAGTAAAAAAAAATGAAGAGAGAGAGACAGGGGGTGTGGGGGAAAGCGGGAAGTGACGTGACATCTGTTGAATCAGGTGCGGGACTCAGGTGTAGCAGAGGTGTCGCTTGTCTCCTCCATACGTAATGAGGACACCTGCGCTGTGGGTCCCCGTCGCGGTATACCCTGGCATCGCTGACATTATCTCCTCAGGTTACCACAGAAAATAAGAGGCGTGAAAAAAACCGTACCCAAACGCTACTGCTGAGGGTCCATGTCGCTCTGAAAGTGTTATATATTCACGATAAACACAAACTTTATATATGAATGCAGTTTTTTATTTTTCATTCTGAACTGTTCACGTCGCTATAAATCCAAGACGAACCCCTAAGATCACATTTTTGAACACAGATACGATGAACACTTATTCTGGGCATTTACATATTTTGAACACTTAGATAAAATTGTCTTCTTCATTGCGTGCATAGGTGAACGATGACAGCCAAACGTGAGGGGTGAATATTGTGAACTTCCTGGACTGAGATTTTTGAGGAATGGAAAACAAAGAGTGTGTGTTCAGTTTAACAAGCTAAATAAGAGGATTTTTTATTGCCAGCAGTGTTAGAGGAGGTAAACAACACAGATATATTTGGTCAGCAATTAACAGACTTGCCCTTGCCAGAGTGCAGAGAGAGGACTCGAAGTATCTTTCTCCCCAAAGTCTATCCTTCCCTATATTACCTCTCTCTTTCTCTCTCCTTTCAGTCTTTCTCCCCTGTGTCTCTAGCACATACGCATCTCTCTCCCCTAGGTATATACTTGCCTTAAGTATCTTTCTCCCTTAAATGTCTCTCTCCCTTAAGTATATCTCTCTTCTATCTCTCTCTCCTCTAGGCATATGCCTCACGCAAGCATCTCTTCCCTCCTCCCTCTCTCTCTCTCTCTCTCTAACACACACACACACACACACACACACACACACACACACACACACACACACACACACACACACACACACACCAGCGGTGTTTTTGTGAGCGTGTAAGTGGGCAGCACCATATGATCTCCGTCTTCTGTGCATTATTTTAATTATTCATTATACACCTCCCGGCTACCGTCTGCGCTAGATGAGGTCTCTCTCTCTCTCTCTCTCTCTCTCTCTCTCTCTCTCTCTCAAGCGCGCACACAGTAATTTATGGAGGTGATCTCTACGGCGTCGCAATGGATAGTAATTTATGTTTACGGATGTGTTTCAGACCACCTCTCCTTGTATAGACTCACATCACTTGGCTACATTTATCAGGTACGGTACAGCTTCTCTGTTATATTTATCAAGGAGTTTCGCGTCGTTTTAACAGATCTATTATTAGGCTTACCTGTCGTTCTCGTTACAGTTATCATTTACATCTTAATTATCAGTTACTTATCGAGCCAGTTCATATCCTCTTTCCCTTTGTTATTTATATTTATCTGTTATTTTCATCTACCTCCGTTTTGCCGTTTTGGATATATTTACAAGTTACACATGGAGAGGATGGAGAGCGAGAGACTGACGGGGAGAGTGTATGTGAGTGAGGTGCAGGGGAGGCGAGGGAGGAGGACGCCAAGGATGAGATGGATGGATGGAGTGGAGAAGTATATAAGAGAGGGGGGTGTGAGCTGGGAGCAGGGCAGTGAAATGGCGGGGGACAGAGCGGCATGGAGGCGATTTGTTTGTGGCCACCCTTTACGGGATTAAGGCGTCTGGCAACAGATAGATAGATCATATTAACAACAGTGTCTATCAAGCAGCTTTGCGTCGCTTTTCCCTATGTAAGATCACCTAAGTTACTTCCGTATTGTCACTCACGCAGCGGCACATTTATTAGTTACACATCAGTTACAGACCTTGAATTTGGCTCTCAGTTATCTTGTTTGTTGTATTTTCTTAGAGGGAACAGTCTTGAGGTCTTCTGGCCTTTGGTTCCTTCTTCCTTGTATATAAAATAACTTAAGGTGCTCATGTCGCCTTTCCTTTTGCCTCGGACTCCTAGTTATTTGTCCATGTGCGTGTGCGTGTGCGTGTTTTGTGGTTTAGGTTACATTTTACCCATTACATCACTCCAGTTATATTATTTGTGGAGCAGTTTCGCGTCGCCCCGCCTTTTGCTCCAGATCCCAGCAGGTTATTTTGGTGTTTTTGTCGCCTGCGTCCCGACGTGCCATTACTGCAGGTCCATATTTTATTGCCACCCCCGGGAGATTAGTGGGTGAGAAACGTATCGTCTGAGGCCGGCCCGTGACGCTCCATCCTTCACACCAGCGCCACACCACGCCACGCCACGCCACAACGCACCATAATACAGCACTTCGATGCGACGATATAATGTTCCCTGTCACAACACAACACTACGATACTATGGTTTACTGCTCCCTAGTGCATTATTACGCTACACGCACGACTACTACACTACATTACACTACATCACCACAGTGCATCACACAACACTATAGCACTGAATGACCACCATCCTTTACATAAGGCTTTATTATACCAGTCTACGCCACACCATGCAATCACACTCCACACTACACCACAAAACATTACAGTACACCACCACAATACACGATCACACAACACCACATAATACCACTACTCGCTCCCTAAGTCTTTACTGTTACAATGCCACGCCAAGCAACTACAAAGCCCTATTCCACACTAACTTTCCTATTTTTTCGCACGTCAAACCATCTCCCACACTAACCCCTTCGTCCCCTCCCACACCACACCAGCCCTCCTCTCCCATACCAACCCTCCCTCCCATCCTCTCCCACGCCGAGTCTTCCTCTTCCTCCTCTTCCACGACAAGCCTCCCTCCCTCTTTCACACCACGCTTCCCTCTCCCACATCAGGATCTGTATTCGCGTGGGCACAGGAGGTTAACTTGAGCCTTTTCTATACTAGTTTATTTCTGCTGTGGTGCGCGAAGATTTTGGTGTATGCTATTAAAACTCTCGAAATTTTATGTGTACGAAATAATGTGAAAAAAAAAAAAGAAGAAGTAAAAACAGCCTCCTAAGCCAAGGACAGTGCACTGTTCTCAGCCCCCCCCCCTCCCGTCTCTCTCTCTCTCTCTCTCTCACACACACACACACACACACACACACACACACACACACACACACACACACACACACAAAACACTAATGCAACCCAACACTGTCCTCCCCAATCTACCCCTGCCTGCGTGATCAGGACGTTGATTTATAAACATACTTAAGATCATTTTCCTTTCGTACCTGTGACTTGCTTGTGCAGGAAGGGTAAAGAAAGGACAGTACAGGATCCCTTTAGGTTTGTTTTCTTTCCTGCAAAAACACAGCTTAGTTACGAAGTTTTTTTTTCTTTTTTTTAATAGTTATAACGCAGACTCACCTCATGCCCAAATACCACCACCACCAGACATCAGTGCGTTGTGGTGGCTGAAGGGGTGATTCGTGTGTGTGTGTGTGTGTGTGTGTGTGTGTGTGTGTGTGTGTGTGTGTGTGTGTGTGTGTGTGTGTGTGTGTGTGTGTGTGTGTGTGTGTGTGTGCATAAAAATGTTTCCTCTTTGTGTGTGCGTGTGTTTGCAGAAAAATATTGGCCTCGCTCTCTCCCTACCTTCCACCAAGCTTCCCCTCACGTTCCCGCGCCGGTGAATATAGAAAAACTGGAAATCGGTTGACAAGGCCTTCCTAATTCCTTTTTCTCACCTGACATGGCAAGGGCACGGGGGATTTTTGGCCTTTGGTGAGAGTGTGGATGGTGGACATAATTTTGAGGTCGAGAGCAGTGACCGAGGGAAACAGAGATAATGATGGTGATGATGATGATGATGATGATGACAGTGGTGGTGGTGGTGGTGGTGTAGGGACATGTGTTTCGACTGGAATTATGTGGACGAAACCCATTATTATTATTATTATTATTTTATTTTTTTGCTGGGAAGGCTGTCAATTTTCTACTTAAATCTGTTTTGTTCGCTTGCTTTTCTATATGCTCGTCATTTTACTCCAAGATTTATTTTAATGGTTTGTGATTATTTATATATATCTTTTGTGTGTTATCTTTAATACAATCGTTATTTTCCTATAATATTACAAGGGCTTTGGTTATCTTTCTTCCTTTTTATTTTTATATACTCGTTATTTTCCTACAATATTTTTTTAAGGGCTTGTGGTTACCAGCTCTCTTCCTATTTTTTTTTTTTTTTTTGCTTGTTATTTTGTTACACATTCCTCACTTTCCTTCTCTGTTCATTCAAACGGCCGATGATACAACTGATCTTTGCCAAACACCTCTCTTCCTGTGGAGAGGACAGTAACCCTCTCTGTCCATATTTAGTTCCATTGATGTCTTTTCTTTTCACTTTTGATTCATATTCCTGCATTTTTCTTTTGTAAATAAATGTCAAGGGCTTGTGGTCCGACACGTTTCCTTTTCTAAACACCTCTGCGTTTTATTTATCTTTATATTCCATTCTCCCCATCCCTTTCATTATGGTTGGGTCATTTTCCTGTATTGTTATTTTTTTAGGGACGTGTTGTCAGACCGTGTTAATGATTCAAATGCTTCTTTTTATTCCGTCAGAACCATAACCTTTTATTGTACCTTTATCTCTCTTCTTTTTGTCTTTTTTTCCGTCCCGTTAGCGTCATTTTCCTGCGATGTTCATTTCATTAACCCTAAACTCGGTGGCCTTCCTTTTTTTCCCCAATACGCTCCGACGACTTCTTTTACTGCGCCCTTTTTACGGCTTTACTGTTATGTCTGGCCTGTATTGCGACTATTTCTGACTTTGTTGCAGGAGGCTTTGAGTATTGCTGCCTCTTGTTCCTAAACCTGATAGTTATTTTGCTGACTGTTCTCTCATAGTGTTTATGGTAATTTTTATTTAAATGTTTACTCATGGTGTGAAAGCACTGGACATGCTGTGGATAGTTCTCCCACTTCCGTATTTTTTTTTCTTTCCTTGTTTTCTGGAGTCTACCTCACCCCATCCTTCAGTAAAAAGAAAAAAAAAAGTTCGATAGTGATGTAAATTATAAAGCATCTACGTGTGTATCACCTGACGCTGCATCATGTGAGGATGGTCTCGACACTGTAATCTCCAAGTATTTTTCTCCCTCTTTAACCGCGACCCTTTTCACAGCAAACTTGTTTTCCTGTCTCGACATCACATTGACGTGAACTGTTAAACTGGAAGAATTGTACCCACACACGGAAAAGTTGCTTATTGTTTAGATGTAACAATTTCAGTCAGTCTTAAAAGTGCTCACCTCGGACAGAAATCGCTGAATCTCCCCAACAACTAACTTTTCCACGTGAGGGTACAATTCTTTAACTTGTACTCTCTCTCACTTTATCTCCACCTTGTTGTGGTCTGCCTCCTCACTTCCTTCTAACCACCCCAATCCATACTTTCATGTTTCAAAATTAGTAAATGGCTAACTCTGGGCACAGACTTAACTGCCATTTCTCTATGGTCCAACGGTCTTTCAACGCTTCGCACACGATCACATGCCACCACTTTTGACGTTTAAACCCATAGCTAAAGGATGCCTCATTCAGAAATGGTGTAATGGTATCAACACTGTACAGTATACCTGTTTAACTATGTCTATCTATCTGTATCAATCTATCTATATCTATCTCATCTACTGTAATCTAATCTATCTATCTATAAACAGACAGACGGATAAACAGATATATATATATATTTTTTTACTGACAAGTTGGTGGATACTGCGGTGGGTCAGTCAAGTCTGTTTTGACGAGCTTCACATCATCACATTCCTCCCCTCCCCCAGCCTGGGATCAAACTCGTGTATTTTCAGGCCACGTCCCCAGCCATCTGACCACACCCTCCCACCACTTGCTTTATATGACCGAACCACCTCAAAGGATTTCTTTTTCTTTCCCAAATACTTCAACGTCTACACCACACCCTTCAAAACCTGTTCAGCCGTTCATCTGTATCTCTCCGCGCTGATTCGCAGACCCATTCAAGGAACCTATTCAGCTGCCCTTACGCTACTTCAGAACCAGGTACACTAATATGTTTACCATTTAGTTCCTTCTCAAAATCACTAACTTTGCAGGAAGGACAAGCAAGGAAAGCATCAAGTCTTTCCATGTATCTTTTTCATCCTGCAAAAAGAAAATCTTCGTCACAAGAAGATAATTACCGAAGGTTATATCTGTTTTTACAGAAAGTTCTAAGAAAGGAACGTGCAGAAGCTTCCAATGCCTTGTTCTCCCTCTAATTCAAGACTTGAGTTTCACGATGGAGATGATCGTATGTCTCTTAGGTAATCCGTGGTCTGTCACTCAAGCATCGTTTGCGTTTCACTGTTGTACGCCAGTGCTTGAGCCAGCTTATTGTATGCACCACTGTCTCCGCTGCCAAACTATTTCATGCGAAAGTTCTCTTAATGTCCCTGCCACTCGTTTTTCTTCTTTCACTCTTACATGCACTTCGTCCTTCCTTACGACTTTGTTCGCAATCTTGCCTTCAACCCTTCCAGGCGAGGACGTCTATCATTTTATTGTAACTAATGTGGCGACATTTTATTTCACTTTTGGAAACCTCTCTCGCCGTGAAAGGTGATATGAAGGATGTATCTATTAAAGTAATCTGAAGGTTTCAAAAACACAAAAAAGTCGTAACTCTTCAGGAATTTATGTACCAATACTCTCACATTCTCCCTCTCCACTCATCATTTCTCCGTGCCTCTTCAGATACCATAAATTCGTCAGTTTGTTCTTTCCTACAATCTAATTAAGTTTCCTTCCTTACAAGCATTGCCAAATTCCTCTACCAGACCTTGCAGCTCTCCATTTCTCATCTCCTAATAGCCTTCTGCCTCACCACCCATTCCACCATCCCCATCCATAATTTCACTTCGCATACCTGTCCATCACCAACCTAACCACGCCTCTCCCTAACCCCATCCCTCTTTCTCCGTTCCCCAATAAACTTATCATCTGTACTTTCTCTACCCAAACCTCACTTCCTACATTTCCTTCTTACAGGGAACTCCGCAGCACTTCTTCCTGGGCGATTCATTCTTCTCATTGTACCTCAATAGCCTCCTGTGTATTACTGATTCAAACTATGTCGATATCAAATAATATAAATAACATACAGGAGAATATTAAAGGTGTAATGTGCCAAACAAATCACTGAGGATACGGTGTTACGGAGCCTGCTATGCCACTTGCATCATGATCTTTAACTTAACAACTGTAACTTCTCGCCCTCCCCTTGTTCATCCGAATTTCACTATCCTCATTTTTCCTCTCTCTCTCTCTCTCTCACTCCTGCATCCTAACCTCACTTACTGTAGACATTATATAGGCATTAGTAGATATCTTATAACACAGTGTACAGGATGTAGTGTACAGGATGTAGTGTCTGCTGGAAACATACACAGCTTCTCACTATGAATCACATAACGTATATCCACAATCTTGTCCCAGACCATCAAGAATTCTTAACTTGTACGTTTGATTGTCTTTATTTGTTGTGATTAACTTGTAGGCTTGTAGAGTTGCTGACAGACGTAGTTTATCGCTGCTACTGTTTCTCATAAATCGTGGAGTTGTTGAGGTGGTTAGAAGCGATTAGGGGCGAAGATAAGTTACACTGCAGCTCCACCAGCTCTCGCTCTCTGTTTTGCTTGTAGTCTGATTGAAGATAGTTCATTGAGACGTTAATCGGCTTCATTTACCGCTGTCACCAATCTCGCTTAGCGTAGTTTATCGTAGTTTGTTCGTTTTTGCCACTTGCCACCAATCGCGATGGGGTAGCTTATCATAGCTGGTTCGTTATTACCGCCTGCCACCAATCTCGATAGCGTGGTCGTAGGTACTTGCAGGGAGATGAGGTCAGTAGCAGATCGTCGGAGCACTGCCAGAATAAAGTCATGAGACGTAGTATGGCTCGAATTTGTCGCTACTTATTACACGTGTGTCATCGGCTAGAGTGAACAGGCAGGTCTCTCTCTCTCTCTCTCTCTCTCTCTCTCTCTCTCTCTCTCTCTCTATCTATCTATCTATCTATCTATCTATCTATCTTTCTCACTTTCCCCCTTTTGTGTATCAGCGAGGTGAGTTAGAGCACTCTTGGGCTACGGAGTTTATTGTACAGTTGTATCGAACTGTAATTTACAGCGTGACGTAGCCTGACAGCAATGCCTCCTAGCTGACCCTCGTGTTATCGGGCCTTCTCTCCAACCCCTTCTGATCTGAAGGGAATATCTCCGACATTATATACAGCTTGGAGAGGATGTGTGGTGCGATGTAGTGTCTGGCTGATTTCCATTCACGTGGACTAACCGACTAAGGCTGGTTACTCCACGTGTTTGAATACGTCATGATATTCTTGGTCGTCTGGACTAAAAAGAGATTGTTTGAGATACATCTTATGTTAAGAATTCTTGATGGTCTGGGACAACAAGATTGTGGATATACATTATATGAATTAACATTCCTAGTGAGAAGCTGTGTATGTCTCCAGCAGACACTACATCCTGTACATTGTGTTATGAGATATATACTAGTGCCTATATAATGTCTACATTACCTCTCTCCATCCTAACCTCAACTTTACTATATTTCTTCTTCCTATCCTCACCACCCTTACTTCTCCTCTCCCTGACCTCACCACCCTTACCTCTCTTCTCCCTAACCTCGCCACCCTTACCTTTTTTTCTCCCTAACCTCGCCACCCTTACCCCTCGTCTCCCTAACCTCACAAACCTTACCTCTCTTCCCTCAGTTCTCATTACACACATCTCTCTTCTTCCTAAGCTTAACCCGACCTAATACCTCTAATACCTCTCCTGTCCCTAACCTCTCCACAAACACCTCTCTTCTTTCTAACCTCACCACTCTTACCTCTCACTCTTCGCTTCTTAATCTCACAACACTTACGCATCCTCTTCTTAATCCCACCACCCACACCTCTCCTCATCCAAATATTGCCTTGAATACTCTCCTGTCATTAACATCATCAAACACACCTTTCTTCTCCTAAACCTCACCACCTACTCTTCCCTCTAACTTCACCACTAACCATTATCCCCTCACACACACACACACACACACACACACACACACACACACACACACACACACACACACACACAGAGTCAGTCTACCTAGTGGGTGGGCGTGGTGGGTGGTCGAAATCGGTGGGTGTGGTAGGTGGTCGGGGTGAGCGGGTGGGTGGGCGCTGTTTATCTGTAAGGCTTGGGGGTGGTGGTTGTGTGTGTGTGTGTGTGTGTGTGTGTGTGTGTGTGTGTGTGTGTGTGTGTGTGTGTGTGTGTGTGTGTGTGTTTGCTGTTGCGTGTATTTGTTCTTTGATTTTATTTGTGTGTGTGTGTGTGTGTGTGTGTGTGTGTGTGTGTGTGTGTGTGTGTGTGTGTGTGTGTGTGTGTAAATAAGCAAACGAAAGAGTAAGTATGTGGGAGACGAAGAAATAAAATGTGTGTGTGGGGGAGGGGGACGTGTGCGCCGGGGTGGGGGTTGGGGGGAGGGGGGAAAGGGTTGGTGGGTGGTCACAGAAACCAGGGTGTGGGTTCCTTGATGTGGGGGAAAAAAATAATGTCTCCCCTAAAACTCATTTGCATACCAAACATCAACATTTTCTTTTCATTTATCACTCATATGTATGCATAGGGGATAAAAAAAATAAATCTTCTACCTGGTATCTCATAAACTGCAGACTGTTTTGACTATAAGCATCTTTATCTCGAAATTAGGAACTTGAAACACGGGAGTATGTGGTGTGTGGTATGTTGGAGGACTTCTGCGCCTGGAAGTGGACGCATCAAAAATTATAATCGTATGGTAACAATAATAATAATAATAATAATAATGGTGGCGGCGGCGGCGGTGGTGTTAAGCATCATCATACATCCTTATACAATGATCACACAACAGAATGCTAGGTGAAGAGATAAATAGTTACCCAGCAATAGATGCGAGACAGAATGGTGAATGAGAGGCATAGCAGTGCACGTCAGAAGTTGCATAAAATCTTCCCCCAAAAGAGAAACATTAGTATGCTACCCCATTACACGACAGTCACAAAGAAATGAATGATAAGTAAAGCAAGAAATAAAGCAATCACCCAGAACTGGATCAGAGTCTGTATAGATCAGGGATAGTCAGAAGAGTGGTCGAGAGGTGGAGCGCAGTTAGAATGCTGGTGAGGGATAAATCACAGAAGGAAGTTAGAATGGTGGGCTTCGCTTTAGAGGACAGAGACAGAATGGTGGTTAGGGTAGTAAGAAATGGATCTGCAATAGAAGTGATCGAGGTGGGAGAGTCCAGACCAGAGATAGAGAGAATGGTGGATGAGGGAAGTGTACAAATCAGGGAGAAAGAAAATGGTGCCTGAGAGATACAGTATGCGAGTACATGATTTAGAACAAGTATCGCGATTAAAAGGTAGAGGAAAGAGCCGACAGCCCAACACATGTAGCAGTGGTTGAAAATTAAAGTTGAGTTTGAAGGAGGGAGCATAGATGTAGTTAGTTAGAATGGTAGGTTAGAAGTAGATTATGTACAGAGCAGAGGCAGAGGAGTTGAGCATATACAGATCAGACAGAATGGTGGCTGAGGTTGTATAGCATAATTATACAGATCAGATATAGTTAGCATGATGACTCAGGATAAGAGCATAAACGGGTCAGAGATAATGAGAATGGTGGATGAGAGGCAAAATGTTCATGGCAAAGGCTGTGAAAAAACTTAGTAGACAGGTTGGAATGACAGTCACTGAGAAATGGAAACTGGAAGAACAACTGTACACGAAGCTAATGATAAGCAAAGCATGAATTAGTTAGCCACAATAGATTAGGGCTAGTTAGAGTGGTAACTGAGGAGCAGAGCATTGCATGTCAAAAGCTGTGAAAAATCCTATCCAGTTCAAAATGCCAGTCACCAGGTATTCCCAGGTACTCCATTTCGGGGAGTGAGATGGACAGGTGTGGAGGCGAATGATCAAATTTCACGTGCGCTTAATATACCTGTAATTAACTTTGCCTTCAGGCCGGATGATTATTTTCTTTTCACGAAACATGGCAAGATAGATAATGTGTTCCAGTGTAATATGTGCAATGGTATGTTCATTATGTGTATACCAAGAGGATGATGACAGCTAAAAAACTTCTGCATATGAGAGAGAGAGAGAGCAGAGGCATTACTTTATTACACTGGATTTGTTTCAGAGCTTCGCAAACAGCATTTATATCTTTGTATCTATTTCGTCTCCTCCCTAACCTTATCATCACTACAGATACTTATTCCTTCTCCAGCCTCAGCTAATTCTTCATCCACATGCTTTACCTCAGTCCATACCTCTCCCTTTCTCTAAACGTATCCCTCTGCTAACTTCTCCCCTTCCCCGAACTCATTCCTTCTATATTCTCACTTCATGCACTGTACATCTTCCCTCATCTAACTTCAGTTCATACCCTACCTCATCCCTAAACTCATCTCTCCCCTAACCCCACCCCTTCCCTAAACTCATCTTTTCCCTAACCCTACCCCTTTCGTAACTTCATCTACTCTCTAACCTCACTCCATATACTGTACAGCATACCTGACCTAACTCCAGTTTCTCTCACTCCTTCACAAACCTCAACGTATCCCGAATTCTCACACCTTCCCTAACCTCACTCCTTGCTTATGTTACTCTTACTACCTCTTCCTCACCACCCATCCCGTACCCCAAGCAAACTTCAGCACCCATCCTTCACCCCTAACTAACTTCATCACCCATAACCTCACTATTTACACCATCTTTAACCCCACCACTCAAACCAGGTCTCCTCACGACCTCAGTACATATACCACGCCCTTGCCTTCTTCTAACTTCAGCTCATGCCTCCCACCTCCTTCAGCTCCTCAGTATATGTTGTCCATTCTTAACGTCACTCTCAATACTTGGTCTCTTCTCAACTTTACCACCCATAAGTTAGTCCCTTCCTAACCTTACCACCCATACTCTGTCCCTTCTCAACCTTCCCAACCTTATTACACATCCTTTGTCCTTTCCTAACCTGGACACTCTTGCTTTGTCCCTAACCTCACCACCCATCCTCCCATACCTAATCCCACCTCCTTTACCCCATCCCTTGTAATTTCCCTATCTGCATCTTCTTCTTTAACAGAAGTTGTGGCCTAGCTAGAGAACATTATCTAATTATGTAACTGACTTTAGATTTGTCATAGCATAACCAGATTTAATTTTACCATGTGAAACAATCAGACTTGATATTGCAGACCATGTAAAAAAAGAATCCCATCGCATTTCCTGGATACATTCGTCGAAAACGGAGAGGTTAATTATATCGCCCACCGTGGCATTTGCATCTGATTATCACTGACAGGTTTCCATCCTCTTTTTACCTGCACATGTTGTCAGTATAGAGATCAGGAAGCGACTGACGCATCTCTCTCTCTCTCTCTCTCTCTCTCTCTCTCTCTCTCTCTCTCGGGGAACCTAAAACTATCAACCGTCTCCAGATCTGATGGCATAAGAGGTGACATGGTGTCAAGATAGGATGTGAAGTATGGCTCAGAACTTTAGAAAATAAGTAAATACATAAATAATAAATGAATTAATAGGCGCACACAGAAAGGCTACTGGGATAGGGAATCTAATTATAGACATCGATCGTCTCCGTGCTCCCAAGTACTGTACATTATTTTCTCACGCAGTGCTTCATTTATATCACAGAATAAACTTAGTACCCTATGTAGTACCGTGGAACATATTAACTGCCCTCCGTGAAACAAAGAATATCATACATCAGCAAAATATTTCTAAAGACTACGTGTAAAAATTTGTCACTGCTTTCCATGCCGATTCGGATATCAGGGACGGCATTTTCTGTTCCGCTCCCCCCCCCCCTCCTTCGCCCACAGACATCCACAGCCCCATACCTGTGCTGTGGGTAGGTGGGGAGGGGGGGGGTCGCAGAAAACAGTGAATGACGGTCTCTCCTCAGCCGAAAACCCGATAACAGTCATCACCTTTTTTCGCCGCCGTGATGGTAAAACGCGGCTCTTTTTTTGCCCTCCCTTTTTTTCTCCCTTTACCTCTGTTTTTTTTTCGTCTTTTTTTCTCCCTCTGCCTCTTTTTTTCTCTTTTTCCCTCTACTTCTTTTTTTTTTCCTGCTTTTGTCGGATTAACAGGGAAATTCGCGAGCGCTCGGCAGCTTTTATCCTCATAATTCGTTATTTCCTCAGTCGAAAATTGAATAATTAGTCTGGGAGCAATTTACCTGGGCCTCGTAATTTGATGAACAGGCAGGTTGAACTCGCCCCCTTGCCTGGCTGCCTCGCCTCTGCCTACCCCCATCTCACCTCTGCCTGCCTCTGGTCTCCCTGCCTCGCCTCTGCCTTCCTCTACATTGCCTGTGCGTCAATTTGCTTCACCTCTTCCTGCACTGCCTCGCCGTTTCAGCTTGTCTCTCATCTATTTGTCTTTCCCTGCTAATATATACCTGCCTAACCTCTGCCTAATTTTGCTCTCCCTGCCTTACCTCTGCCTCTTCTCTACCTACCTCTGCCGACCTTTGTCTCTTCTCTGCATCACCTTGTCTTTTTTATATCTGTCTCTCCCTGCCTCACATCTAACTGCCTCTGCTCTCCCTGCCTCTCCTCTACCTGCCCCTGCTCTCCCTGCCTCTACTCTACGGGCTCTCTCTGTCTCATCTATATCTACTTATGCCTCACCCCCATGCCAGCCTCGCTTGATTGCCTGCCTCATCTCTACTGTCTCCGCTATTTCAGTCTTACTTCTACCTATTGTACCTTTACCTCGCCTCCACTCCCCATATCTCACCTCTACCTTCCTCTGCTCTCCCTGTTTCACCTCTGCTTGCCTTTAATCCCCCTCCCTCAGCTCTACCTACCTCAGTTCTCTCTGTCACACCTCTTCCTGTCTCACCTGTATTGTACCTGCCTCATCCCTACATCCCTCACCTATATCTGCCTTACTCAACTTTATCACTCTGCCTACCTCACCTGTTCGTTTCACCTGTATCTCTCACTTCTACCTGCATCATCTTGACCTGTCCCAGCTCTACCCGCCTCAATCTACCTTCCTCACCTCTACCTGCCTCCTATATACACCTGCCTCACCTCTACATTTCTTCTATATACACCTACCTCACGTCTACCCCCCTCAGTAATACACATGCTCACCTCTAGCTGCCTCAACCGTATCTCCTCATATGTGCGCCTGCCTCACCTGTACCTACCTCACCTCTACGTGCCCCACTTGTATCTATCTCACCTATGCCTGCCTCACCTGCACCTGTTTCACCTGGACCTGCCTCACCTGTACCTTACTCTGGTCTACCTTTCTCACCGCTAAACCTCATCTGTATTTTCCTCAGCTTTACCTGTCTCACTTATGTCTGCTTCACCTGTACCTACCTTACATACACCTGCCTCACCTGCACCTTCCCCACATGTACCTACCTTACACCTGCCTCACCTATACCTGCCTTACCCCTGCCTCACCTGTACCTGCCTTACATGTACCTACTTACCCCTGCCTCACCTGTACCTTCACCCCATGTATCTACCTTACCCCTGCCTCACCTATACCGGCCTTACCCCTGCCTTACCTGTACCTGCCTTACATGTACCTACCTTACCCCTGCCTCACCTATACCTGCCTTACCCCTGTCTCACCTATACGTACCTTACATGCACTTTCCTTATTCATGCCTCACCCATATCTTTCCCACCTGCCCCTTACCCTTGCCTCACCTGTACCTGCCTTACCCCTGTCTCACCTGTACTTGCCTTTCATGTACCTACCTCACCCTGCCTCTCCTGTACCTTCCCCACATGTATCTACCTTACCCCTGCCTCACCTGTACCTTCCCACATGTACCTACTCTCTCTTCCGTCACTCAACTTCTTCCACGCCCCTATTCTCATTCATTCATTATATGCTTTCTTCTTCTGTGCCACAGCCTGTGTCACCTCTTCATTCCACCATGCTGTTCCTTGCACCCCTTTAGTCTTCTCGTCACCCCACACACCACCTCACATGCTGCACATATTTCTTCTGTGAATACCTTGCACACACCTTCCACGTCCCCCATCTGCTCCAATTCATACTTACCCAATCGTTCCTCCACTTCTCTCTTATATTCTGCCTTTTTCTCATTCTTTTGTAACCTTTCCACTCTCCTTACATCTACTCCTTCCTCCCGTCCTTCCCTTCTTCTATTTCTCCATTTTACTTGGACCTTGATTCTGGTGGTGGTCAGAAAGTCCACTCCCCCAACCTCTATATGCTCTTGCATCCATTACACATCTTCGCATCCTATCAGCCACACACATAATCAATCATTGCCTTCCTTTCATTCAGTTCACCATCCTCCCTTCTCATCACTCGCCATGTATACCTGTGGATCATTTTGTGCCTGAAGAGGGTAATGGCTATCACCAACTCCCTCCCGACACAAATGTCCACTAAAGCACTCCCATTCTCATCTATCTCAGCAGGCACAACCCACTCACCAACTACTCCATCCACCTTCACATTTCCTACTTTTCCATTCTTATCACCAATCAAAAACACTCTCTCATTCCTTTCAAACTTTTCCATGCACACTTCCACATTTGTCCTGAACTCTTCTCTCACTCTGCTTGCACGATCATGCTTTGGCGCATACATGCACACAATCGCCCACAGTTGTAGTCCAACTTTCAGTCTTACCCACACAATCCTTGAGCCAACTGATCCATATTCTCTTATATTCTCCGTCCATCTGATACTCACAACAATACACACTCCTTCTTTTGCTCTCTCATTCTCACCCACTCTTGCACATATACTCCATCCATACTTCCATTCTCTCACACACTTACCTCACCATTTAGTTTCAGTTAATCCACATACATCCACTTTCGCATCCTCAAGCACCTGGACAATCTCTCTCTCTTTCACCTCATCCTTTGCACCCCTTACATTCCACGTCGCCATCCAACTCATGTCCTTTGTACGGTCCTTAGTCATCTTTTGGTCAGTCCTGGTCCAGGCTCTTTGTTCGTATTTTAGTTAGTTGTTTTCCGGGGAGGGACAATAACCCTCCGCCAACCCACTTGCTGTCACGTAGGGAACACGTGTCGGTTGGTTGTAAGGTTACCACCCAGCGTTGTAAATGATTTCCCGGTTTACAGGAAATCATTTGACTTGACATTCAATGTAGAGTTACCCTAAAAACAGGGCACCACTACACTAAGTGGGTGGATGATGAGCGCCCCCACCTACCTCACACACACACACACACACACACATATATATAGATAGATAGATAGATAGATAGATAATATATATATGAGTATATATATATATGTATGTATGTATGTATATGTATATAGAAATAAATCACTTAATAACGCGTGATTCACAGATATGCTGATATCCACAAGTAAAATGGACACACGAAATACCCCGAGCACTTTCGTGTATTCACATCTTCAGGGGAGACAATGAGTCTGAACGTTGAGAGTGTTTCCACACCAGGAGGTCTGACTGTTCTTGTTCTGCCTCCGAGTGAAGCGGGGTTTCAATGGTGGAAAGTAAAGGTCATTAGTGTAAGGAAAACAAAAGCCCAGAGACACAGGGGCAGTAGGAGAACTCTATTCAGTAATCAAAAGAAGGGAAAACAATGAAATAATTTTAACACGCAGATGACCGAATGAAACGTATGAAAAAGAAAGACAGACAGACAGACAGGGTAGCATAGAAAGCCATATAGCGAGGCACAGTGTACAACAGCAGCAGAAAAATACCAAAGAAAAAGAAAAACACGCATGAACTCAAAAATCTGCTTCCTAAAAATAAAAGCTTGGTTGGGGGAATATCGAGTGGGTGAGGGGAGGACGAGACAAAACTCTCTCCTCCCCTCAGTTTCTCTCCCCTCCTTCCCCAAAGCCTCTCTCTCCTCCTTCCCCTCAATTTCTCTCCCCTCCTTCCCCAGTGTTTGTCTCTCCCTCACCCCCTCAGTTTCTCTCCTCTCCTACGCGATTTTCTCTTCCCTCTAATTCTTTCCCCTCCTCCTAATATTCTCCCAACCTTCCATCCAGTTCCCTCCTTGCCTCATTCTTTTCCTTTCCTTCTCCCAATTTTCCTCCTCTCCTCTTCAACTCTCCACCCCCCTCCTCCCCAGTGCACGCCCTCTTGGTCTCCCCCTTCCTCCTGTTCTCCTAATTCACTTCCTTTCACTTCCTCTATCACTGTCTCTTTCCACTCCTGTTCTCCTCCCATCTCATTTCCTCTTTGTTCCTCTTTCCCTTTTTAGTATCTCCGTTGCCCTTCCCCCTTTCTCTCCCTTCCATTTCCCCTCTCCCTCTCTGCTTTCCATTTACTTCCCGCCCCTCTCTCCTCAGTTCCTCTCATTTCCCTCTAAACTTCATTCCCCTTTTCCTCCTATCTTCTCCAGTCTCCTCCCGCCACTCTCCATTCGATTTCCTTCTTCACTCTTTCCTCTCCATTCCCCTCCTTCCCTTCTCAACTCATCTCCCTCTCCTCGCCATTCTCACCCCCTCCCTCCCTCCCTCCCTCCATTCTCCTCATCCTTCCCTTTTCACCTCCATTCCCCTCCTTCCCATCCCTCTCTATTCCCCTATCTCCTATATATCTCCACTCCCCTCCTCCTCCTATTTCCTATATTCTCCTCCTCCCTCTCTCCCCCCTTTTTCTCCTCATTCTCTTCTCCTCTCCTCTCCCTCCCCCCTCTCCTCCTCCCCGTTTCCCTTCCATTCCCCTTCTTCCCTTCCTCCTCCTATCCATCCCCCTTCTTCCCTTCCCCCCTCCATTCCTCACTTCCTCCTCCCCTTCTCCTCTCCATTCCCCTTCCCCCCTCCTATCCATCCTCCCTCTACTCCACTCTTTCCCCTCTTCCCTCGATTCCCCTTTCCTCTCCTTTCCCTCCCTCCTCCATTTCCCTCCACCTCCTCCCCTCAACCTGCTCCTCTATCTTCCTCCTTTCCTTCTCCCCTCCATTCCCCTCCTCCCCATTCCTGTTCTTCCCCACATTCCCCTCTTCCAATTCATTCCCTCTCCCCCTCTCCTCTCCCCTCCTATCTTTCCCCTCTCCCCTTCAAGCTTCCTCTTTTCTATTTTCTGCATCCTCCCTTTATTACTCTTGTTCCCTTGAGCCAGTCTTCCTCTCCCTTTCTGGTCCCTTTGTCCACCACTTTCCCTTCCCCCCTCTTCCGTTTCCCTTTCCCATCCCTTTCCACGCCTTTCCATCTCTCTCTTTGCCGTGAATTATCCCTCTGCTTTCTTCTTTTCCCTCTAGACTTACTCTAATTATTCTACCCCACCTCCTGCTCCCCCCCCCCCAGCATTCCCTGTCCCCCTTCCTCACACTCTATCCCCTCTCCCACACCCTATCCCCCTCCCCATGTTTCTTCTCTTCCCCTCCTTCCCTCAGTATATCTTCCCAGTCCATTCCACAGTTGCCGTACCACACTTCCTCCATGTAACATCTAGTCACCCTCTTATTCTTTTTATCCTTCCTTCCTTCACTTTCCCCCTTGTCTTCCTCCAATACATACTCCTGCAGTCCTCATTCGCTATTTTTTTTCCTGATATGTAGTCTTCCTTCTACTTCCACCCTACCCTATCCCCCTCCTGGGCCTCTGCACCTCAACCTTCCATTTCCCTTCTTCCAAACATCCACCCTTTCCTACACCGCTTTCCCTCCTCTAGTCACTTTCCTATCCTTTCTCTTCGACCCATCGCGATCCCCCGCCCCTCCTCTCCCATACCTATTCCAAATCATGCTTTCCTATCCTTACCTTATGCTCACAGAGATATATATAGTCACAGCTTTCACTCTAACAAACAGCCTCGAATGGACTACCAGGTTTGTTGCTGTCGGTTTTAATTTGCACGCCTTTGCACATCACCTCTCCCCTTCCGTCCTCTCCATTCTCCCTTCCTTTCCCTCCTACACCCTTCCTTCTACCATTCCCCCTTCACCTTACTTCTCCCTCCCTCACCTTCTCCCTTTTCCCTCCCCTCCCCATCTTTCTTACCTCATCCCTCTTCTCTATGCTTCTGTCCCCCTCCTTCTACTCTATTCTCATTATCTTCTCCAAGCTCCCTCCCTTTCCTTACATCCCCCTATCGTATCCCTTCCACCTCTCACACTTCCATACCTTTCTTTTCCTTCTGCTTACCCTACAACACCTCCCCTATTGCCCAAGCTCCCGATTCTTCATTTCCTTCCCCAACTAAGCCTATTCTTTCTCACACCCCTTCCCAAACCCATTTCTTACCTCCTCACTTCCCCCTCAACCACCCACACCTCACCCTCACCCTCAAGCAAATCTACAGTTTTCTCCTTTCCATCCCACTCTCCACCCGTCCAACCTCCACCCCTCCCCTCCGCTCCCCTACTTTCTCCTTTCCACTACCCAAGCCACTCCTCTCCATCCCACCCACATCATCCTGCTCTCCCCTCCTCCCCATCTCTTCTCCTTTCCATTTGCCCCTCACGTCAGTCTTCTCCATCTCACTCCCATCCCTCCCTCCTCTTCTCCTTACCCTTCTCTTTCTCACATCCTTCCTTTTCACTGCATCCTGTCCTCCCACTGTCAGCTTTCCCTCATCTTTCCTCTACCCCATCTCGCCTCCACACCCTCTTTCCCAAGCCAACCCCACCCAACCCCTCCATACCTATCCAAACCCCACCCCAATCTACCCTCTCACTCGCCCCTTACTCCACACCAAACCATCCTCACCTAACCATTATCCCCGCGCACGCATTTCCACAGGTATTTTCCCCCCTCCTCCCCATCCCACTACAATCCTCCCATTCTCCCTCTCCCAATCCCCCTTCCCCGTCCCTTCTTCCAGGCTCTATCCCACTCCATACCCCACCAACCCATCCGAACCCACCCCACCTAACCATCACACACGAGCACCCACACCCACAACCCTCTCCTGCCCTCCGCCCCATCTCACCCACATTCCCCCGTTGTCTGTCTCCTCTCCCCTCCCCTTCCCCTCTTCCACCCAACCCGATCCCGCCCTCACCCCGAGCGCACACACCGGCAGCCCTTTTTAAATTCATTATTTCATATTTTCAATAAAACGTCAATTATCGAACAGACAGGGACGAAAAAACCGAAGCCCGCCTGTCACTCACTATAAGCAGATAACCCGGTAATCTGTTGAATAATCTAGTGATGTGTAATTCCGCTCTCTCTCTCTCTCTCTCTCTCTCTCTCTCTCTCTCTCTCTCCACTGCGTGTTAATTATTCCTTCTCATTAGCGGAAATAGATCAAAATTAATGCTGTTTTTTACAGGAGGAAATGAGCCGATAACGCCATTGTTTGCCAGACAAGTGGATAGGGTGATGTATGGAGGGTAAGTGGTGTGTGTGTGTGTGTGTGTGTGTGTGTGTGTGTGTGTGTGTGTGTGTGTGTGTGTGTGTGTGTGTGTGTGTGACAGACAGACAGACAGACAGACAGACAGACACACACACACACACACACACACACACACACACACACACACACACACACACACACACACACACACACACACACACAGGCAGACAGACTAAAACAGAAATTACAGCGAAAGAACAGCTCTGAATAAAATAATAATAAAGATGCAAAAGACAGAGGGAAGTTAAGGTCAATGACTCGTGAACGGATGAATTTAGAATATTCTTTGGAGTGACAACAAAAGGGTGTCTGGTTGCGAATGCTGAAAGAGAGTGTGTGTGTGTGTGTGTGTGTGTGTGTGTGTGTGTGTGTGTGTGTGTGTGTGTGTGTGTGTGTGTGTGTGTGTGTGTGTGTGTGTGTGTGTGTGTGTGTGTGTGTGTGTGTGTGTGTGTGTGTGTGTGTGTGTGTGAGAGAGAGAGAGAGAGAGAGATAGTGTGACAGTAAGGGTATGGTGGACTGTGGAGGTACACTGAACAGTGGAAGGGAAAAGAAGAAACGAAGTGGATGAGGGGGAGGCAAGAGATGTATTCAGTTGGAAGAAATAGGGATTACGTTAAAAGCATGAAGTATTTAAGGAGACTAGTAAAGAGAAAGCAGGAACACGTAAATGGAAAAAAAATCTGAGAAATATTACACCCAATTTCTCTGAAT
>NC_137017.1:31908765-31913765 GCF_032717465.1 Coenobita brevimanus
TCATTTAACTCAGGACGGGTGCCCATTTGTGAGGGGGTTAATTACAGCTAATTCCAACCACTTCAGATCAAAAAGTCTTCTCTCAGCTGATGCAAATCGTCTGGAGATGGCAAGAATAGGCTAAAAAATACATCGTCGGAGTGAAGGGTTAAACCACTGCAGCTCGAAGGCATCACTTTTACGTTAGTTTCTATTGGCAGACGATTATATTCGGGTTACGGGAAATATTTCGACCTGGAGGGATTACGTACAGCCTACATTAGCGTCTTTACAATGAGGGTCTTTCCTGACTTTAATACAATCGTCTGGAGATAGTAAGAATATAAGAAAAACCATCGCAGTGAAGGAGTTGGGCACACTTAAATACTTAGATGGTAAAGTCAAGGAATAGTATGCAAGATGGCCGAAATTTAATGTGACTGAAATTTTTATGAAAATTAAAAATATTAACCGCATCATCTTGCAGTCAATTCATCTACGGAAAGCATCACAGTTTATGTAAGTATCTTCTTCATTAAATATACTGCTCTTACTGAACGGATACTGCTCTTACTGAACGGATACTGCTCTTACTGAACGGATACTGCTCTTACTGAACGGATACTGCTCTTACTGAACGGAGTCTTAGCACAACCTGCATCGAAATATACTGGGAATTTGTCATAACCTGTTTCATAATCTTGCCGTGAGGAGGCTTAAGCAAAATTCCAACGTTCAAGTGTAAAATTTTATGTGTAAATATTGCTTTCAGATATATTTTCCATGTAACAAGACACTAGTCTATATTTTCACTGCTGCTATTTGCTTTCAGGTCATTACTTTCAATTCAAACTGTTTTTCACCTGTTTTACGTGGAATAAACTGCTGTCAAGTCTTTACTCTCTTTGTCACAAGTTGCTTTCATTTTGTATTTTTTGTGTCTGTGTAACAAGTTGCTTTCAAATCTTAAAAATAAGTTACCTTCAGATCCATATGTTCTATGTAGCAAGTTCCTTTAGAGTATTAATCTCATTTTCTATGTAACAAACTGCATTTAATGTTTAATTCCTACGTCACAAGTTGCATTATTGAACCCACCCACCGCACAGCTCGGTTCTTTTGTCTTCTGCGATATTGTGGTACGCGGCCCACGAGACGAGAAGGGTGCATAAATGAACAAGCCTTCTGGGGGACACTGTGTGGAGGCAAGGGCGCTGGTCGTGCAGGAACAAAGAATAGGTAAGCTTCTGTCGGCTGAAAAGGGGCCTTGAAAATACCCGTACAGTAATATACAACGTAGGATGTTTGTGTGCCACTGGTAAGCTTTTGTCGCCTGAATTTTGGAACGTAAATATTGATGAATAGTTAAATAAAGGTAGTACATGGAGAGGCCGGTGTGTCTTAAACAAATTTATTAAGTATTGTTCATAAAAAGAAAAAGAGGAATGTAAAAGAAAATGGAAAAGAATGAAGAAAATCTGGGAGCAAACTTCATGTGTTAAACACAAAGATTAGGTATACAAGATTTTTTTTTTCTGAAGTTCGTTGTATATACAGAGGCATATTAAAGTAAAATTTGTAGAAGGATGTGGAGGTGTCGAAAGTAAAGGACATGTTAGCTTCTGTCGTGTGGGTAGGGCGTGAAGGTTAAAAATGTTTCAGAAAAAGGTCACAGAGGGGACTGAATAAAAGCGCAGACCCTTGTGGGGAGGCAAAGGTGCTGGGCATGCAGAAAGGAGGAGTAGACAGGGTTTTAATATCTAGGGAAGGACATGAGCACTGACGAATATTAGGACAGAAGTTGCACGAGATGTTAGCAGGTAGAAAGTAAAAAGTATCCTAAGTAACTATTGTCGTTTGCACAGGGGCGTGAAAATTACAAAAACGTACGATAAAAGCGTTGTGAGGGGATGTAGCTGTACCGAAAATACTTGTAAATAATAAGTTCGCATTCTCTTTGTGGATAGGCAGGTACCTACAAGTTGCAGAAGAGTTAAATATAAAGGTCATGACTAGATGATAGTGTGCTACAGTTAAGTTTTGTGGTCTGCATTTGAGTAAAAATAATGTTTGATTGGTAAAAGATGGAAAATAACTGTCAGTGTGTCGAAAACTAGGAACAGAGTAGCTTCTGTCGTGTGGAGGTGGAAGTAAAACAGTAAAAAGATAAAAGTCATGGAGGAGGCTGGTGGACTGAAAGCAAAGAATAGCTTAGGTTTTGTCTTAGACTGTAGTGTGAAAGTTAAAGAATATTGAAAGAAAATAAAGACAATTGGGTGATGTTTGTAAGCTACGGATAAGCTTAAGTCGTCTGGATAAGACAGTCAGATTTTAACAGCAAAATGGAAAACAAAATTAAATGAGGATGTTGTGCTGAAAACGTGGATTGTGCAAATATCTGCCATCTGAATGCGGTCCTGAAAGTTATGAACTGTAAAAAAGTCGCAGAGGAACACTAGTGTGCCGAAAACAATAAATAAATAAAATAAATAAATAAATACAAGCTACAGTTGCCTGGGCAGGGACGTTAAAGCTGACAAATAAAAGTTGTAGGGAGGTGGTAAAATAAAATTGGACTAGTTCCCGCTGCGTTACAAGGGAAGTGGATGCTACAGATTAACTTAATGGGGAAAAAACAAGCCCAGAAGAGATATCAGACTGTCGAAAAAAAAAAAAAAGGTAGGGATTTGTTGTCTGGATAACAATGTGACATTTGAACATGTGAATTTTAAAATGTGTGTTGGTGTGCCATAAGTATTGGATGCTTCTGTCTTCTGGATAAGAGAGGATAATTTTAACAGTAAAAATATGTAACAGAATCTTGGTGTTCTGAAACAAAGAGGAACCAAGTAAGCATTTGCCATCAGGCTTGGGTGAAAACGTAAATATATATATAGATAGATAAATAGATAAATAGACAGATAGATAGATAGACAGATAGTTAGATAGATAGATAGATATACAAAACTCCATAGAGGAATACTGGAGTGCCAAAATCAAGGAATAGGTAGATTTCTGTTTTCTGGATAGGAGCGTGAAAATTGAGAAATAGTGTGTAAAAAAAATGCATAGGGGAAAGGTGGTGTACCAAAAGAGGATTATAAAATATGCATTGTTTGGGGTTGCGCCGAATACAAAGAATACGTAAGCGTCTATCGTAAAAACTGACGAACAGTAAAAAATGTAAATAAATTCGTTGGGGGAAGGTGTTGTACTCAGAACAAGGCGCAGGTAGCTTCTAGATGTAAAGGTAAAAGTTAACCCCTTCAGAATCATGACAGAATTTTTGTTGAACTCATGACGTGTGTGTGTGTGTGTGTGTGTGTGTGTGTGTGTGTGTGTGTGTGTGTTCTGAGAAGATGCGGGTGTCTGTGCTTGTGTTTGTTACTGCCTAACTGTCTATATCTATCTGTATGTTTGTTTATATATGTCTTAACCCCACTGTATTCGCAGTTGTGTACCTGTCTGTCTGTTTTATGCTTTCGTGTATGTTACTGTCACTGTCCTTTTGTCTGTCTATATCTGTGCTGGTCTGTGTATCTTGAAAGACCGTCCATCTTGATCTGTGTTGGTTATGTTTTTTTTTTTTTTTTTTTTTTTTTTTTTTTTATGTGTCCGACTCTGGGCATAGGCTTCACAGCCTGCTATCACGGCCCAGCAGTCCTCCTACATACCATACACCTCTACATGTCACCACTTCGGCGCTAACACCCACCGTCCATATTGAATACATGCTAGGGCTGTCTCATACAGGACTGGTGTATTGGTATTAGCGGGGGTATTTTTACGACATGTCGGCGGGTCTTCTGGTAGATCAGTAAAGCCTGATATAATGAAATTCAAATCCTTAAACTGTTCCCTGCCCCAGCCGGGATTCGAACCTGGGTCCGTTAGGACTGCAGGCCACCTCTGTGTCTGTAACTATTTCTGTGTGTGTGTTTTTGTGCTCGTCTGTTTGCCTGTCTGTCTGTCTGTAAGCGTATGTATCTATTTGCCTGTCTGTCTGTCTGTAAGCGTATGCTTCTATCAGTCTATCTTCCTTATTCTAAAACGAATGTTATACCGCTTCATATTTTACTCCCTTCCTTGTCTTCATAAGTTAAAACGAGAGAGAGAAAAAAAAGGGAATATCGCATCACACACGCTCTGAATCAATACCCACCCTTCCCGGAAACCAGCACTACGAAGGAACTCCCAAACTAAGCTACTCTTCTGCCGCTGCGGTCGCGCTTGAGGGGCGGAGGACGATTGAGTGGCCGGGGTTTTGGTGGGGGACGGATTTTACTTTTCTTTTTCTTGGGGGGGAGGGGGGCATGACGGGAATTTCAATTAATAAAGCTGGTATTAATTGTCGAAGGTTAATAAAGGCGTTGTGACCTTCTTTGGGGGGCTGGTGTGGGGGGATTGAGTCTACGAACTCTGTGTGGCCAGGATGGGGGAGACTGTTTATTTCATTCAGGCTCTTGTGATTTACTCTCAGCTCAATAAACTCGTCGTGATTTACTCTCAGCTCAGTAAACTCGTCTGTGATTTACCCTCAGCTCAGTAAACTCGTCGTGATTTACTCTCAGCTCAATAAACTCGTCTGTGATTTACTCTCAGCTCAATAAACTCGTCTGTGATTTACTCTCAGCTCAATAAACTCGTCTGTGATTTACTCTCAGCTCAATAAACTCGTGTGTGATTTACTCTCAGCTCAATAAACTCGTCTGTGATTTACTCTGAGCTCAATAAACTCGTCTGTGATTTAAACTCAGCTCAGTAAACTCGTCTGTGACTTACTCTCAGCTCAGTAAACTCGTCGTGATTTACTCTCAGCTCAATAAACTCGTCTGTGATTTACTCTCAGCTCAGTAAACTCGTCTGTGATTTAAACTCAGCTCAGTAAACTCGTCTGTGATTTACTCTCAGCTCAGTAAACTCGTCTTGTGTCTACTGGGATGCAATATTGAAACTGTCCTGATGATTAGACGACTTTACGGAGACAATTTGGATGCAACTGGAACAGAACACCTGACTTG
>NC_137017.1:31921265-31963765 GCF_032717465.1 Coenobita brevimanus
TGTCTTTACTTCCATCTGCCTTTCCTCCTCACCTGCCTCCTCTCTTCATGTCTCTCTCTCATACCCGTCTCTCCATTCTGCCTTTCCTCCACACCTGTCTTTCTTCTACACGTATACTTAATTTTTCTCAACTTTTATTTCCTCCACACACCTGCTTTTCTTCCACACCTGTCTTTCCTCCTCCTCCAGTTATCATCCACACCTGTCTCTCCTACATATTGGTATCTCTCTGTCTATTACACCTGCCTTCTTGAATCTTTCTCTCTCCACACCTGACTTTCATCTAGACCTACTGCTTCTTCCATACCCCCCCCCCCCTCTCTCTCTCTCTCTCTCTCCACTGTTCTTTTTGTTCCCTGTCCTTCACTCCACATCCAATTCTTCCACCTCCTGTCCCCCACACCAGTCTCTTCTTTCTTGCTTTCCTGTCTTTCCCATATACCCATCTCTTCCATGGATCTTTAAAATAATTTTTTTTGCCTCTGCCTCCACATCTGTCTCTTTTACACCTTTCTCTCGCGTTCAGTCACTTCCATCTAACTCTCTTCCACGTTTTAGTCTCCCTCACAATTCTCTCTCCTCAACACTAACATTTTTTTACGCCTTATCTTCATTACTACTACTCACCATATAAATCTCTCCTCATTTATGTCTCTTCTGCACCATTCTCACTCTTTCACACATATTATCTCTTACCATCTAAATCTCTTCTGCACCTCCATCTCTTTCACACTTACCTATCCTTCACACTATAACCAGTTTGTTTTAGCCTGACAATTTTGCACCATTCTCAACCATAGTCCTAAGTTGTGGTTTCATGACATTCGATAAGCCCAGGTCATGAAACACAAAAGAATCTCCTTATTTCCTAGTCAAATTTAAGCTCCAGTCCAACTACACCTGGCCGTGAACGAAGCTTAAAAGGGTTTACGGATTTTCGTCAAATGGAAACAAACTCGCTCTAGTCTCTTGCCACGTCTCTCTCTCTCTCTCTCTCTCTCTCTCCATCTTTGTCTGTAATTGAGATCACCTTTCCTCCACCTGCGTCACACCTGCATCCGATTTGCCCTTTCCTCACTCTGTCCTCATCCTTGAAATTTTTGTCAATGTACCGCTAGACGAATTATTTTTGTCCCTTCTCTCTCTCTCTCTCTCTCTCTCTCTCTCTCTCTCTCTCTCTCTCTCTCTCCTTTACCTCACATTTTCTGTCTTTCCTCCTCCTCCTCCTCCTCCACATAAGCCCAGGTTGAAAATTGCCTTTCCTTCCTTCCCCATCATTTGCCATTCCTTCATTCCTCCTTCTTCTCCACTTTATCTTCGTACCACATCTCTCACCACCACCACCACTACCTCCTCCTCCTTCTCTTCCTCCTCCTCCTCCTCCTCCTGGTTCAGATAGTGCCTTGCCTACGTTCCTCAGCCACTCCTTCCTTCCTCTCTCTCCTTACTCTTTCTTCCTTCTACCTCTCCTCTTCTATTTTCTGTTCCTCTTCCTCCTGTTCCTCCTCCTCCTCCCTGCTCGTGCGACTCAACTCCGTCCATGTATTGCTTATCCTTCCATCCACTTCTTTTCCTTCTTTCCTCTCCCTCCTTAACCCTCACCTCCTCCTCCTACCCCTGCTCGTCTTTCATTTATCCTGCATATATTCCCTTTCTCGTCTTTTCCTTCCCTTTCCTTCCTCTCACTCCTTCACCCCTCCTCCTCTCACCTCTTTGTTCTCCACTTTTTGTCTTTTCCTCTTTTTCTTTACTTTTTCTTCCTTCTGTTCCTTCATTCACTCTCTCCTCATCCTCTCTCGTCATTCTACTTATCTCTCTTTGTTCCTACACATTTTGCCTCTTCATACTTTTCTTTCCCTTTACTTCCTACTTCTCTTTCCTTCACTCTCTCCTCCCCCACATTTTGTCACCACTGCCTTTAGTTTACCTTTGCTTTCTCCTTTTCCAATCTTCACTCTCTCCTCCTCCTCCTTCTCCTCCTCCCACCTCATCCTGCTCCTGCTAATCTCTCACTCTTCCTCCACATTTTTTCCTCCTCCTCTTCCTCCTGCTCCTTCCTTCACTATCTCCTCTCCTCTCCTGTTCCTCCTTCCTCCTCTTCCTGCTGCATCCCAGGTCTGGCTGAGTATTGCCTTACCTGGAGGCTTGATGTGGGCCGTAAAGCAGGGAGTAATGATATCAGAGGCTGGGAGTCTGCCTTCCCACTTCTGCCCCCACACCCCTACCCCAGGCACCCCCAAACTCCTCAACCCCTTACCCCTTCCACTCTGTAACCACTCCCCACTCTCACTCCAGTTCCCTTTCTCTCTTGCCCTCCCTCTCTAACCACTCCCCACTCACACCACTTCCTTTTCTCTTACCCTCCCTCCCTAACCACTTCCATTCTCACCCTAGTTCCCTTTCTTTCACACCTTTCCTCCACTACCCCATTTCACCTCCCTTCTCACTCCTTCTCCCCTCTCAACCCACTGCCTCCTTACCTTTCACCCCTCCTGTCCTATCCCATTTCCCCTCCCCTCTCACCTTTCTTCCCCTCTTTCCCCACTCGTCTTACCTCTCCTCCTTTCCCCTCACATCCCTCCTCTTCCCCTATCATCCCTCTATCTGCCTAGCCCCTTCTCCACTCCTCTCCCTCTCCCGCCCTGCCTCCTCTTCCAACCCATTTCCCCTCTCACTCCACCTGTCCATTCATCCCACCTGTCCATTCACCCCACTTGCCCATCCCTCCCATGTACCCATCCCCCACTTTCCCATTCACCCAACCTGTCCTCTTACTCTACTTGCTTCTTCATCCATCTAGCCCTCTCACTCCACCTCCCCTCTCACCCCATCAACCCTCTCACTCCACCAGCCCTCTCACTCCACTTCCCCTCTCACCCCACCTGCCCGTTCACACTGTCTTTCCGCACATCTCATGTTCCCTCTCACCCATCCTCTCCGCACACCCCACATCACATAGCACCCCACCTCCCCTTTCACCCTACCTCCTCTCGCACCCTAATTGTCTTCTAACCCCACCTCCCCTTTCACCCCACCTTCCCTCTCATCTCACCTCCCCTCTCACCCTACGTTCCCTTTCACTGTACCATCCTTTTCACCATATCTCCCCTTTCACCCCACCTGCCCTTACACCTCACCTCCCATCGTACCCTACCTCCGACAACATCCAGTCCCTCCCTTTCCACTCCACCCCTTCACTCACCCCACTCCCCACTCACCCCACCTCACCACACTCCCCACTCACCCCATCCCACCCTCGCCTCCCCTCTCGTAACACCACCCTTGTCCTCTTTACTGGCTTTACCTCCCTATCTTTACTTCCTCAAGGTGCTGGGCAGACCTCGTGCTGCTCTTACGGCCGCATTCTCGTTGGCTTACCAGGTTCCTCAGCACAGTCCATTGCTATTTGTTTCGCAGATCACACCTTAGTACTCCTTCATTTGTTATTTCTCCCATGCATAGTCGGCATCATATTGTCGCCTCTCCTGCCTTTCTCTCCGTCTACGGTACTTTGGAAATCAGTGGACTGGATCCGCAACCCTGGATGGCTTCATAAGGATCATTGTCATCTGCGCCATTTGCATCGGATTCACCAAAGGGAGAGATAAGCAAGAGGGGAGACAGAATTTTTGTTGCCGACTGTGCACATTCAGCTTTGTGGCAAGCCTCTTGGAATTTTTATCACAGATTCTTTTCTGTTAATTACAACTCTTTGTGGCACATACGACGATATCACTCCATTTAAGCACATGCCACTCACACCCTGAACTTTTAAGTGTCTGAAGGACCCTTTTGTGGGGTACTTTGACTTAAAGTTTTCTGGAAAACAATGGTATATCTGATACAGCTTCATCGTACATGTGGAATACGTCGTTAAAAATCCAAGAAACAGGACAAACATGACTGATTATGCTCAAATTAAAGAAATAACCGCTTTGCCGAGAACTTCTATACTGGAAGCTAAAAAAAAAAAATCGTCTGGCATTAGCTGGAAAAAATTCACATATCTTAATTTTCAGCCAAAACGCAAATCGAGATAGCTTCTGACCTTTTCTTTTTGCTGTGGTGGGTATCTCTGAGACGAATAACGTGTTCTGACATCGCCCAGAGTAGAATAAAGAATTTTTAGCTTGCGATCAAAAGTATAAGTCGTGAAATAGTTACGAATGCCCTATACGTGCAAAATAATAAATACCTGAAACTGATTTACCCAGGATTCTCTACTTCTAGAAGGACATTAGAGTGTGAAGGATTCCCGTTAAAACAGAGGAAAACAGTGTTATGGTGGTGGTGGTGGTGGTGGTGGTGGTGGTGGTGGTGATGATTCCTTTTCTCCTACTTGACATAAACGTTACTTCATTCACTTCCTCCGCCTGCCTCATTCCCTCCCCTTGTATCACTCCTTCTCAAATCCTTATCTGCCCCACGCTTACTTACTTCACAATCCTCGCTTCCCTTACCTCACTCCCTCTCTTTCCTACCTCACTATCCCTCATACCATTCATCACTTCACTAATTCATTAAATCCCCCCCCCCTTTCCTTCCATCTTATAGTTCTCTCTTCCTTCCTCTTCCTTTGTTTTTGGTCCTCGTTTTCTCCACAGCTTCGCTTCCCCTCCCCAGCCCTCTGTCTCCTGTCCTTATTCATCCCTCTTCATGCTCTCCCCCCCTTCCTCTCTTCCCTCCCATCACCCCCTCCCTCTCCCTCCCTCACACCACGTTAGGTATATCTCTTACCTGAGTAGCTTCCTTCCTTCCCACGCCTCTATGTTCACTGCCTCTTTCCTCCCTTCCCACACTTAGACTCTTTCACTCTTTTCTTTTCTTTTCCCCTCCCATTCTTCCTTCATTCCTTCTTTTTCACTGCTTACCTTTCTTATAGTTCCTTCTTTAATCTATTTCCTCAATTAGAAGTATTTTCTCACTCTGTCCACCTCCTCTTCTCTCTCCCATTCTTTCCCCTGTCCCTTCCTTTCTTACCTACTTTATATTTCCTTCCTTTCATTCCCTCAAGTCTATCACAATCTTCCTTTCAATTTTATCTTCCGGATTTCATTCTTTTCTTCCTCCCCTTTTACTACCTAGCTCATTTCTTCTTCTTTTCCCTTCACTCTACCATCTGTCTTCCCTTCTCTTTCCTATCTCTTTTCCTCATTATCTTTTCTCTCCCGTATATTCCCTCACAAACACTTTAACTACTACTGCTCCTCTCTCTCTATTCTCTTTCATTCCTCCTTCCGTCTTTCCTCTTTATTTCCTACCTCATTTGCTCTTTTTCTTTCTTCTTCCCTTCTGTTCTTTGATTAGTGTTTTCACCTGCCCATCCCCCTATCCTTTTTCTTTTCCTCTTCTTTTTATCCTTTCTCTCTTCTTCTTACCTAATTTCTACCCATTTCTCTCCTCATTCATCCTGCCTCATCCTTCCTTATTCCTTTCCTCCTCACTTTATTTCGGCCAGTCCTTCCTTACCTGTCACTCCTCCTTTCAGTCTTTCCCGTTCCTTTTTCCCCCCCTCTCGTTTCCTTTCTCATCACTTTTACTAGTTTCCCCCATCTTTTACTCCCTTTCTCCTCCCTCCTCCAGTATTCACTATCTCACAATGCTTTACTTTTCCTTACAGTTCTTCCCTTTTCTTTTTTTTACTCTAATTTCCTCATACATTTATTTCAACTTTACACCCACATAAATTATTATTTTCTCTTCAAGATACTGCTTCCCTTCACCTTCACGTCGACGCTTTTTCGATTTTCTTGTGATTTTGACGAACCCAAAATGTAAATTAATCAGACTCAATGTAAGGACGTGCACTCCTAAATTTTTGGTTACGGATATCGGGACTGTATGCAGGCTAACTGGGGTATGATTCACTATCCGCTCTTCAATTTAACTTTGCCAATGCTTGCTATCCCTCCCTCCTGTATACCGAGCTGAAGCGGCAGAGTAACACTAGGATACGATGTTAATATGCTCGTGATATAAATGTCGTCCTTGTATTGATAGAGATAACTACACTTCATCTTGTATTTCCTTCTCTTCCCCTCACATCTCTCCTCCTGTTACACTTACCCCACCATCATCATTTTTTCATCCCTCTTCATTCCCTTCTCATCTTCCTTTACTCCATTTTGTTGTCATTCACTCCTTTTCTCCTTCCAACCCATTTGTCACCTCCATTCCCCTCCCTCTACTCCTTCTCTCCTCCTTCCAGCCCCATTTCCCTCTCCATCCCTCCTCTCCACCCTTCTCTCCTTCCTTTCTCCTCCCTCCATTCCCTCCCTCCTCTCCCTACCTCCTCTACCCCATCTTTATTTTCTTGCCTTTATGTCCTCCAACTTCGATTCAGTCCCGCTCTCTTTCCTTCCCTCATTTCCTTCCATTTTCACTCTTCCTTCCCTCTCCACCCTACTCTCCTAACTTCGCTTCTTCACTCCTCCATCCAGCTCCTTACTCTTTTCTTTATTCTCTCTTTTCCACACTCATCTTTTAATCCACTCACCCACATCTGCAAAGTCCACTGCTTCTGGAATTACACAGTCCATATCCTTGTCTCTTTCTCATTTTGCCCCTCTCTATGTTCCCTTCCTTTAGCTTGTTCTCTCTTTTCCTGGTCCTATTCGCCTCGCCACTCCCCCCATCTATATTCACGCTCAGCTGTATCGTATCGTGTCGTATCTATTTCAACTCTACCCTACCCTACCATACCCCACCCTACCTTCCTCTGCTCTGCTCTCCTCTCCTCTCCTCTTTTTAGTTTCTTATCTCTTCCCCTCTCTTCTTTATCTTCCTTTCCTCTCCTTTCCTCTCCTCTTTAGTCTTCTTATCTCTTCCCTTCTCTTCTCAATCTTCCTATGCTCTCCTCTCCTCTCCACCAGTTACTCAACTAGGAAGGACAGGGAGAGAAGTCCCCTTGTTGGCAGCGTTTGGGCTTGGTAAGTAAAACAGTAACAGTCTCTACTTTGGTCTTACAATGTCCCACCACCGGCTTTTATGTGGCTCCTGGTATTTTTGTTCTTGTACATCTTCTTCAGTCTTTTCTTCAACCACGCTTTTCTGGGTCCCCGTTCTGATATTTTATTCTCTTCAAGCAACCATAAGCTAGATGTCGGTTTCAGTGTACTATCTACATTGTTTAATCTTTTCTGTCCATTCTCTCCCTTCCTTTCTGTTCCATTTCTTCACCTATGCTCCTCAGTCCGTCCACTCACCGCAGTTTCATTCGGGCCTCTGTTAATTGCTCGTCTGTTTTTGTACGCTCCTGTTCCTGTTTCTGATTCCTTTCCACATAATATACTGTTAGGTAAAGAGGTTAGGATGACGGTGATGGTAATTGTGACGAGGTATTTATTTGAATTTTTTTTCCCTGATTACCGCAGTCGAATTTCTCATCGAAAAAAAAAAAAAAAACTTTAGGTTGACGCGCTTAAAATGTCATCCATCTAGTCTCTTCTGTTGAGGCCCTACCGGTTTTAACACCGACAGTCTGCTTTTGTTCCATATATTCTGTTCTGCTGGGTGTATCCTTACTTTATACACTGACTGTCTGCTTTTCGTCCACCTGTTCTCTTCTGTCGAGTCTGTCCCTGATTTTAACACTGCCTATCTGCTTGTCTGCTTTACATCCAACTATTCTCTTCTGTTGAGTCTGTCCCTGCTTTAAACACTGACAGTCTGCTTTGTTATGGTAATTCCCTTCCAACACTCATCCTTCCCAGATAGACCCAAGAGACAGTGCTAGATAGAGTCCTCCCAACCCCTTCCTTCCCTCCCCCAGTCCAGTCAAGTCTCAAGGAAGAAGAAGTCTCATTCAGGTCGGGACTAGTCTTCAGGAATTCAACTTCTCTGTGGTGGGGTGGCGGTGGAAAGTTGTAACGAGGGGGAAGGGAGGGAGGTGATCGTCTCAGAGAGGGGGAGAGGAGGGTGGAGGGGAAGATTGACAGAGAGAGAGAGAGAGAGAGAGAGAGAGAGAGAGAGAGAGGTGGGTGGAGGGCAGTCACCTAGTTTATAAATACCGTGCATCATCCAAGTTACACACAACATACAGGTTTTAAAGAACATCCACATTACACACATCATCATCCACGTTACATTGAACAAACGTCACACAGAATATCCAAATTGTACAGAACAAACTGGTTATACGGAACATTAATCTAAACACAGACCATCTATGTCATCCTAAGTAGAACATAAACTCGTATTGTGGGTCATACAGAACACAGATCACTAGAACACACAAGTTATGCAGAACATCATCCATATTAAGCAGAACTTCCAAGTCATAACAGATCACTCAGAGGAAGAAGTGGGCTCAGATATACGAGTAAGTCAATGAACTGCATGAGGACAGACAATCAGTTTCCCCTTAGGTCACAATCTTCCCCAAGAACTTAAAGGAAGGGAAGCTGCCAGAGATCGAGCAGCATGAAGAGCCGCCATTAGGTGACCAAGACCGAAGTATGTAGGCATGTTCGAGCCTTCAAAAACGAAAATGGAAACGAAAACAATCTTCCCCAAAAACATGACTTCCAAAAATCGACGTATTATCCAGAGACCCAACTTTATTGCCGGGTGAGCAGGAACAAAGGGAAAACGAACTTTGTCCAAAACTCTGACCAGCCCGACTATCAAACCTCAGCTAGGGTCACGACAGAGGATCCAGGTTACGAGGGAGCATCATTCCAGGTCATGACAACAGTTAGCCAGGGACCTCCACACGACTGTCGCTAAGACGGCCTGTGTACGGGAAGTAGTGAAAGGGAAACAGAGGGTAACAAAAGGTGTGTGTGTGTGTGTGTGTGTGTGTGTGTGTGTGTGTGTGTGTGTGTGTGTGTGTGTGTGTGTGTGTGTGTGTGTGTGTGTGTGTGTGTGTGTGTGTGTGTGTGTGTGTGTGTGTGTGTGTGTGTGTGTGTGTGTGTGTGTGTGTGTGTGTGTGTGTGTGTGTGTGTGTGTGTGTGTGTGTGTGTGTGTGTGTGTGTGTGTGTGTGTGTGTGTGTGTGTGTGTGTGTGTGTGTGTGTGTGTGTGTGTGTGTGTGTGTGTGTGTGTGTGTGTGTGTGTGTGTGTGTGTGTGTGTGTGTGTGTGTGTGTGTGTGTGTGTGTGTGTGTGTGTGTGTGTGTGTGTGTGTGTGTGTGTGTGTGTGTGTGTGTGTGTGTGTGTGTGTGTGTGTGTGTGTGTGTGTGTGTGTGTGTGTGTGTGTGTGTGTGTGTGTGTGTGTGTGTGTGTGTGTGTGTGTGTGTGTGTGTGTGTGTGTGTGTGTGTGTGTGTGTGTGTGTGTGTGTGTGTGTGTGTGTGTGTGTGTGTGTGTGTGTGTGTGTGTGTGTGTGTGTGTGTGTGTGTGTGTGTGTGTAAGTACTGTATGTATGTACTGTACACTGGTAGGTAGGTATGTAGTAGGTAGGTTGGCATTTATGAAAACACTGAAATACTAATGCACTGCCCCTAAATTTTTTTTTGACAATTCAATTAACTATTTATAACCTTACATCAAAGTGGCGTCTCTCAGTGATTTAATGGTCGCCATTTAGTAATCGATTTACCTGTTTCACCTTCGTAACACTAAACTGAGATGAAGTTGTCAATATGCTGTACACGATTACTTGGTTTATGACTCTCTCTCTCTCTCTCTCAAAACAAAACCACCAACAACAGCAGCAGCCCCAAGTCACCAAATTCTCATCATCGGGTCGGTAATAAACGGGCCGGCGACGCTTCCACCAAGGGCATCAAACGGACCCAAGCGGCTTCTGTTGGGTTCGGGCGGGTGACATCAATCGGAGGCCCGGGACCCGAATGAGAACCCGGCCTAAACAGACTCATTAGCCGAGGAGCCGCAAGCAGACAATCAGACCGGGGGGTGTAAACAAGGGGGCGACGCTCCCTGGTGTGGTGGTGTTGGTGGGTTGTGTTGGTCTTCGTGTTCCCCCCCTCTCTCTTCGAATCAGGTGCTCGCATCTTCTCTCCCCTCCTCTCCTTTCTTTTCATCTTCTCTTCCCTTCTCTTTGCTCCTCTCTTCCCTCTCCTGCTTCCCCTCCTTCTCCTCTCCTGGCTTGTTGTGTCTGAAGTTTCATCTCCTCCCCTCTCCTCCTCTGCTGTCCTCCCCTGGGCCCTCATCTCCTCTCCTTCCCTTTCACCTTCTCTTGTCCATCCCCTCCCTTCCCTTCCCTTTCAATCCTCTCCTTCCCTTTCCTGGTGTGTTGTGTTGTGTTGTGTTGTGCTGTGATGTGTTGGTAATTTCATCTCCTCTCCTCTCTTCTCGTCCTGTCTCCTCTCCTCTTCTCTTATCTCCTTTCCTCTCCGTTCCACCCCTTGTCCCTCCACTCCTCTCCTCTCCTCTCCTTGAAGTGAGGACATACAACCACACAGATAACGTCGGACACACACACACACACACACACACACACACACACACACACACACACACACACTTCAGCCGACACAAAGACGAGGAGTTTGATTAGACAGCTGAGGGGTGAGTGAGAGGAGCAAGGAGAGAATTCGGGGGATATGTGACAGTGTGGATGAGGGTACCCACTGCAGAATTGGCATGAGGATTTGCAGTATGAGGTGTAAAATGGTTGATGGCAAGATGTTAACACTCTCAGCACCCTACGCCCACTCTCAGCTGAATAAAATCGTCAGGTGTTATGTCGAACATAATACTAGAGTTGTTCTGACTATGAAAGGGTTAATAGTGAAATTAGTAATTCTCTCTTGTGACTAACTTTCAGTGGAATTAAATCGTCTGCCTTTAGCTGGAACCTACTGTGCTATGATGGTGTGTGTGTGTGTGTGTGTGTGTGTGTGTGTGTGTGTGTGTGTGTGTGTGTGTGTGTGTTTCAGCCAAAACTGGAAAGAGGACTCTAGTGAAACTTGGCAGGATGGTTGAAATTAGGTCCCTGATGGGCAAGTTTCAATTTGAAGTCGATCAAATTTTCTAAAGGAATGTTTTGGACTTTAGTTACTGTCCCTCTTGGTGTTACAATATGTGAACGTGGAAGAGACGGCGGGGCATTTGCGTGGAGTTTCATACATCTTGAGAGAGAGAGAGAGAGAGAGAGAGAGAGAGAGAGAGAGAGAGAGAGAGAGAGTTGTACATCTACAGTCCGATGTTTATTACTTCATTAACACAACGAACAGACGATTTCATTCAACAGAAAATGGTGGTAGCTGTAGTCGTGCTGGTGGTAGGGTAGCTGTGATGATGACGGTGGTGGTGGTGGTGGTGGTGGTCAGAAACGACTCTCATTTAGGCGAAGGGAAGAGAGTGAGGAAAAAGAGGAGGCAGGGGAAGAGAGTGAAGGAAAAAGAGGCAGGGAGGGGAAGAGGGTGAAAGAAAAATGAAGGGAGGGGAAGAGGGGAAGGGAAGGAAAGCAACTGAGTAACTGTGCGACGAAGGGAAAGAAAGAGAGTAAGAGGAGAGGGGAAAATGGGAGAAAAGAGAGGATAACAAGAGGAAAAGTGGGAGAAGGGGAAAAGGGTCAAGCTGATTAAAATAACAATGAGCATGACGACGACGACGACGACGACGACGACGAAGAAGACTACAACGAAAGGAAGAATCACAGAACAAAAGTATGGAGGGAATGTTATGGAAGGGAAACAGCAAGAGGGAAAAGGGAAAATGGCAAAATTGGAGTGTGAGAGAGGGAGGAGTCGTCGTCATCATCATCATCATCATCCCCACCCAATTTCACGTAATCACATGGGATGCAGAGAACCAGAGCAAAGTCCTCTGATTTCTTTGGGGACATGAATCAGAGGAGAAAGAACGCCCCACATACAATCTCCTCTCTTCACTTTTGTGCTCGAAAGGGTCGCCTTCACGCGGTGGCACCGATATAGCCAAGATGCTCTATTGGCAAATCATACAAACGTCCCTTATTTCCGTCGCTGTCCCCTAAAGAAGGATGGCAAGCTGCAGCGGACAAGGAAATACGGCCTGCAGTTCACAGAGTACACATCCAAATGAGCCTGGGGTTGCAACTACTACTACTACTATTACTACTACTACTACAACTTCCACCCTCTCCTCCCCAACTTCCCTTTCCTGTGGTGTAGGGGGTAAGAAGCTGCTTGAAAGTCGGGGAAGGGAAAGTAGGTGCATTGGTTAGCACTTACAGTTCGCAGATAAAGAACTCGAGGTCATTTTTTGGTCTGGTCAGATTCTTAGTTCGTTTCCCTCTTGTGACCGTTCATCAAGCAGTACAAATGACCACTTGCGGGGCTACATGAATCTGAAATTATCGACACTGATAATTTTCGTAACATCAGCATAAATAGCGTTTAAAGAAGATAAATACCGCGTGAAAACAATTTTGACATATTATCAAGTATTTGCTGAGCAGTACTTTGAATCGAATTAGCAGTAAATACGGAGAATAATCAGCAATTTCTCAAACGCTGTGAAAAGATGGACGGTCTTCGTTTTTTTATTTTCCTTACAGTTAAGTCGAAGAATAACCCTGTTTAGCAAATACTGTTAGTAATATTAAAGTTATTTCCGCACGACGATCTTCTCTGTTCTAAACTCGATTCATGCTAATAATACCAAAATTAATAATGCTGATATTTTACACTTCCTTGCTGCCGAAATTTCGCAAGTGGCCCACTGAGGTTGAAAATGCAACACTCTGATGAAGGCCGATCTCTGCAGGAAGACTGGGGCGGAGCAAAATCTGTCTGCCTTATTGACCCTCGTGGAGTCGAAAGGCACTAACTTAACCATACGAGTATTTAACCCCTTCTATACGGTGACGTCTTCCTATAGTTTACTCTTGCTACATTCATTTGGAAGTCACTCTTGCTACATTCATTTATAAGTCACTCTTGCTACATTCATTTATAATTCACTCTTGCTACATTCATTTATAATTCACTCTTGCTACATTCATTTATAAGTCACTCTTCCTACTTTCATTTATAAGTCACTCTTGCTAATTTCATTCATAATTCACTCTTGCCACATTCATTTCTGATTCACAATTGCTACATTCATTTATACGTCACTCTTGCTACATTCATTTATAAGTCACTCTTGCTACATTCATTTACAATTCACTCTTGCTACATTCATTTATAATTCACTCTTCCTACACTCACGCGGTTTTCATCAACTTTAAAAGCCCTCTTAAAATGAAGGGTTAATAAGGACTAAATCTAACTCGCCATCTGAAAAAAACTCCCTTAATCTGGGTAAAGTCATTTTTTTTACCCATTTGTTTTTCCTTCCTCCGTTCTGTTATTAAAAAAAAAAAAAATCTACAGGTGGCAAGGAAAACCAAAAAGACGTGCTCATATTGAAGGAATTAATTTGCTGCATCCTTTCACGCGGAAGTGATTGGGGTTCCATTCTGTCTATCTCCCACCCATTTAGTAGGCCTTTGAAATACTATCTATCTATTTATTGCCTGACGCCTTAATACCGTAAGAGGCGGCCACAAACAAATCGCCTCCATGTCGCCCTTTCCCTTGCAATTTCACTGCCCTCCTGCCAACCCTCACATCCCTCTCTCATATATCTCTCCATTCCTCCATCTCATTCCCGACCTCCCCCTCCCCCTTCCCTTACTCACATACACTCTCCTTGTTAGTCTCTCGCTCTCCATCCTCTCCACGCTGGGAATAAATGTATACTATTCTATCTGCCCTACTGCTTGGGACAGGGAAGGAAGGAGAATGAAGGGAAATGGAAAGGGATGGCTTCAGTTCTTATTTTCCTGTGGGGTCTTTTATATTATCACTTTCCTGTTGCCACCAAACGATTTCCTTCAGCTTTCGAGTGGCTTTCTGATTTCGAGGGATTAAAGAAACCTCCATTAACCCCTTCACTACGGGATGTGTCCTACTTCAGCTGAACAAAATCGTCGGGAGGTGAAGAGAAATTGAATGAACGTGATCGTACTGAACAGTTAAAGTTGATGGATGTATGTGTGTGTGTGTGTGTGTGTGTGTGTGTGTGTGTGTGTGTGTGTGTGTGTGTGTGTGTGTGTGTGTGTGTGTGTGTGTGTGAGAGAGAGAGAGAGAGAGAGAGAGAGAGAGAGAGAGAGAGAGAGGGGCTGAGAACAGTGCAGTCCTTAGCTTTGGAGGCTGTTATTACCTCTTTTGTTTTCCTTTTATTAGCACACCTTATTTTGTACATATAAAATGACGACAGACAGACAGAAAGACTGACAGACCGACAGACAGAGGGGGTAAGGGGGAGGGGGGCAAGCCGTGAGGGAGAAAAATAAAGGGGTAATTGGAATGTGAAGGAGGGAAGGAGGGAAGAGGGAGTGATGAGAAAAGTAGGAGAGAAGTTGGAGTGAAGAAGAACGGGAGGGAGGGAGGGAAGAGAAGAGAAGAGAGTGGATGAGGTAAATGAGGAGTAAGGGAGAGAAGGATAATACTCGTACAGTAAAGATGCAACTGAGAGATAGTGTGAGGGAACTAAGGAACTACTGAACTGAAGGATGAATGCAGGACTGAATGAAAACAAGAAGGAAGGTAAAGAGGAAAGAAGGAAAGTAAAAAAGATAGGCAGGAATCAAGGATGGTGGGAAGAAAGAAGCGAAGGAAACAGAACAATATGGAAGAAAAAGGAGGGAAGGAACGAAAGAACCAGCGAACGAAGAGGCAGGGAAGACAGAAGGGGCGAGGGAACGAAAGAGGGATGGAAGGGAGGGAAGGAAGGGAGAGCCACACTGAGCGAGGAGGGAGGCACGTTATAAAGTAGGCTATAACACCTTTGACTCGTAGGTCGTTGGTCAGTTTGGGAGGCTGGGGCAAGATAGGATGTGTGGGTAGGGTGAAGGATGATGAAAGGATGAGGTACGGGAATGAGGAGGGTGGAGTAGGGTGAGGGGTGTGAGTGGATGGACAGGGTGAGGTATAGGGAGAGATGGGCGTGAAGGGAGAGAGATGGGAGTGGAGTAGGGTAAGGGGAGTGGGTGCATGGAAAGGGAGAGGTTCGGGAATGAGGAGGGTGGATTAGGGTGAGGGGTGTGAGTGGTTGGTTAAGGGGAAGCAAAGGGAGAGGGGAGGTGGAGGCAGGGTGAAGGGTGTGGCTGGATGGAAAGGTAAGGTAAAAGGAAAAAGAGGAGTGGAGGTAGGGTGACGCAACAGGTGAGGTAAAGGGAGAGAGGGGTATGGGTGCAAGGTGAGAGGTGAGGGTGGATGCAACGGGTGAAGTTAAGGGAGCGAGAAGGGTGGATGAAAAGGGGAATGTGAAAATCGTGAGGTAAAGGGAGCGAGGGGGAAGAGAGACCGAGAGAGAGGGAGAGGGACGTGGGTAGGGTAAGGAGTGGAGAGTAAGGGAGTTTTGTTAGACAGGGAGCAGGGGAGGGAGTGAATGATAAGGGTGAGGTAAGGAATAGGGAGAAAGGGACGGGAAAAGAGAGAGGCGTGAGGATGAATAAGTTGAGGGAGGTGTGGTGTGGAAAGAGAGTGTGGGAGTGAATAGAAAGGGTGAGGAAAGGAGACAAGCAAAGCGTGAGAGAATGGGGAAAAGATGAGGTAACATGAGAGAGAGAGAGAGAGAGAGAGAGAGAGAGAGAGAGAGAGAGAGAGAGAGAGAGAGAGAGAGAGAGACAGACAGACAGACAGACAGATAGAGACAGACATGTGTGTGTGTGTGTGTGTGTGTGTGTGTGTGTGTGTGTACCAAGTGAACTATACTGCAACACACACACACCACCCCGACTAATTTCCCTTATATATTAGCATGTGCGTGACGTCACACGATGGCCACGCCCATTGCTTACCTCCCTCCCTCCATCTCTCTCTCTCTCTTTCTCTCTCCCCTCCATTCCTCCTCCTCCCACTCCATCACTCACTCCCATTTCCCTCTCTCTCTCTTTCTCCCCACCATCCTTCCCTCCCTCACCACGCTCTCTCTCTCTCTCTCTCTCTCTCTCTCTCTCTTGTTCTTCTCCTCTTCCCTACACCCATCCATTCTCTTCCCCATACCCACCTCCCTCTGACTGTCCTTTCCTTTCCTTTCCTTTCCGTTCCCAGTTCCTCTTTCCCCTCATCACCAGTATTCGTCACCCATTTACCGTATTTTTATGCCCTTTTCCTCCTACATCATTCTGTCAAATCTGCTTAACTCTTTCGACCTGAATTAGTGACTATTATCCTTAATGCTCTTGACACCAGACGATTTTGCTGGACCCTGAAAGCGGTCTAGGTAGTAAGGGGTTTAAAAAAGGCTATTTGTAATCCCTTCATTTCGGAAAGTTTCTTAATCTACAAAAAAATATAAAAAATAATATAAACGTCACGATTTATCAGGAACAAAATGCAAAAGACATCAACTGAATGTAGTAGTTAACATTTTCAACTCTCCCACTTCCATCCCCCATCCTTCTCTGCCTCTTCCTTTCTGTTTCATATGTACTGCCTTTCCATCTACCCTTCCAGTTCTTTCACCCACCCTTCCTCCTTCATTTTCCCTCCCTATTAAGCCTTCATTTCTTAAGCTACTTCATCTAAGCATCCTTCCTCTTGGCCCTCATTCATCATACCTCAATCTTGCATCAGCTCATCCGTCCGTCCTTCAGTTGCATATATTCATCTTTATCATTCCTCCTCCTCCTTTACTTCTTACAACTCCCCCAGGATGTCCCCTCCTTTCCTCCTCTGACTCCCCCTTCCCCTTCGCCTCCTTCAAGCTTCCTCTCCACCCCACCCCTATCTTCTTTATCCAACTCCTTCCGGCTCCGCCCTTCATCCTCCTCCAACTCTCCTTCACAAATCCATCGCTCTTTCTCTCCGATCTCTTCTTCTGTCATCCTTCATCTCACCTCCCACACCTCTCCCTCCTCCTTCTCGCCTCCTCTCCCCTAACCCTCCTCAACTTACCCCATTCCTGCAACTCTCCCCACCCCTCTTCTACTTCCCTCAAACTCCCCCTCTCCCTCTTCCCTCACTCTCCTGCTTTTCCCATATCTCTCCCTCATATTTCCCTCTCCCATCCCTCTCTTTCATCCTTCATCCACCCTCTTTTCCCACCCCTCCTCCCTTCAACTCCCCCCTTTCATATGTCACTCCGATTCCTTTCTCTCTCCCTACAACTCTCCTGCTTCCTCCCTCCCTTCCCCTCTCCCTCTCGCTGATATCCCTCCTCCCTTCAACTTCCCCTCCGTCTCCCCCTCCCATTCCAATCTTTCCCCCTTCCTTCTCTCTCGAAGTCTCCCACTCCCTCCTTCCCTTCCTGCATCTCTCTCCCACCTCCTCCTCCCATCAACTCCCCTCTCTGTCTCCCACTCCCATCCCCCTTCCCTCTCTCTCCATTTCCCCCCCTGTTCCCTCCCTCCCTCCCCACCTCTCTCTCTCCCTCCGAAGCGTAATGCCTCGGGACAAGCGGCTTACACTTCATTCTTTTTTCATATTTTATTTTGAGCGGCTTACCGGAGCAAAAAGTGGAATTTGTGTTTCGACCATTAGCTCCTGTGTGTTGCCCCGCCCTCGCTAAATAATGTAGTTCACGGATTCTCAAAGCCTGTTTATTGTTTAATGGCTGGCCCAGTATGTAGATGGACAGGTAGTGTGTAGAGGGATGAGAGAGATGTGGGGGGGGGTGTAGATAACTGACGAATGACGTGGTGAGTGTGTAATAACAGATGAATGATGTGGTGAGTGTGTAATAAATACAATTGATGTGGTGAGTGTGTAGGTAACAGACGGATGATGTGGTGAGCGTGTATATAACAGACGAATGATGTGGTGAGTGTGTAATAAAAAATGAATGATGTGGTGAATGTGTAATAAAAGATGTAAGATGCGGTGAGTGAACAGACAAAAGATATATATGACGTGGTTTGTAAATAAGTTAGCTGACTGACTCCCAAAGCCTATTTATTGTTTAATGGTTGGACCGGTGTGTAGGCAGGCAGGTGGAGTGTGTAGATGGAAGGGGGAAATGTGGGTGTATAGGTAAGACAGGGAGATGTGTTGAGTGTGTAGAGGGAAGGCATGTGTGTCATGAGTGTCTAGATGGAAAAGAGAGATGTGAGTGTGTGAATAAAAGACGAATGATGGAGTTTGCAATTATGTTGTCCACTGACTCTCAAGGTTGTTTACTGTCTGACTGTGGGACCAATGGGTAGGTGGGTAGATGGAATGTTTAGATGGATGTACGAGATGTGTATAGAAGAAACAGGTATATGGGAGCATGTGGCTACTGTATAAATGGGAGAAAAATGAAGGGGTAAAGACCGTGTGATAGTTATGTAAGAAGGTGTGTTTGTATATGGGGAGACTGGATGTGCATTGGTGAATATGTGTAGAAGGGAGTGTGCAGATGGGGACAGATGTGTGTATAAATGGCGCTTGTATATAATGCTATTACTCACTCTCAAAGCCTGTTTGGTGTTTCATGATGGGACGTGTATGTGGGCAGGTGGGTAGATGTAGTGTGCAGACGAGAGGGAGGGATGTGGCGAGTGAGTAGAAAAGAGAAAAAATAGTAAAGTGTGTAGTGCAAATATAGGCAGATGTGTGTAGACAGTATATTATTTGCTTAATTTAATGGTGGTATTATTACCTGTCCCCGCCCCGGAGGGGCTCGTGAACGGGTGCTGTTTTCACTCGGTTTGTCTGTTTGTTTGTCTGTCTGTCTGTTAACAACTTTACGCGAAAGCTACTGCTGCGATTTTGACTAAAATTTGAGGGATGATGGACTATGACCTTCTTATCACCTGATTAAATTTTGGGCCAAACTGGGCCATGGCCCAGTCTGTAGGCCCAAAAAATGTAAAAAAAATAAAAAAATAAGTAAATAAAATAAAATAAATCCGTTTCTTGGCCATAACCTCCTTAAAACTCGTCAAATCGACATGAAACCAAAATCTAAAGATGCATCTTTCGAATTTGCAACATGCTTCATTACATCAGGAGGGTCACCCCGCACTTAGCGGTAAGAGGGGTCAATGTCAGGTGGGTCAGGCCTGAAATTTGATATGTGACATCTTTGACTAGATATCCTGTTGTTTCTATAAGTCAGCACTAAAATGACTGCCGGGGACGGGTTGGCTGTGCCTTGGCACCGCTTCTTGTTATGTATGTACGGATGGGAGTATGTGGTGGTTGTACAGATGAGAGAAAGACGAATGAAGTGTGTGTGTGTGTGTGTGTGTGTGTGTGTGTGTAGACGGGTACGCATATCCGTACATAACTGTGTGTATGGGCGTGCACAGGTGTGTAGATGGGTGTGTATATCTGTGCATAGTTGTGTATCCATACGGTGGATCGATGTGCACAAGTGTGTAGATAGCATACACAGGTGTGTAGATGTGTGCACAGGTGTTTACATTGTATACATGGGTGTGCAGATGATATGCAAAGATTTGCAGATGATGCGCAAAAGGATGTATTGGTATGCATGGGTATGCAGGCAGCGAGAATAGGGAAACATGGATGTGCATACATATGTAGACAGTACACACGTGTGTAGATGGATGTTCATAGGTGTGTAGATAGTGTACATAAGTGTGTAGATGGGAGCTGACAGCTGTGTGTAGCTGTATATGCATAGGTCTCTATATGAGAATGGACATGAGTGTACGGGTGTGCACATCAGTACAGTTGGTGTGTCCATGTTTGTACAATACCTATCTATGTTTTAACCCCTTCACTACGAGAGGTCTCCATGTTACGTAAAACTGTAGTGAGGTAGCAAAAATATAAGTCACCGAACTGAAGTTATCTGTCTGGGTGTAACAAAAATGTAAGAAATCAAGCAACTGCATTATTGCAGCGAAGGGATCAAAGTGTGTAGATGGGGGCGTACTGATAGGTGAGCACAGGTGTGTACGCTATTACCAAAAAGAAACGCTCAGGAGGGTACCGATGATATCCGAAATGATCAATACAGCTCCTAATGCCATCTGAATATTTATACGGTAACAATACAGACTAAGAAAATTCACAAGTACTTGATAAAATGCATCTTTATGAAAGCTAGTTTACCGACGTTTTGTGGTAGGTGGGGGCGCTCACCATCCACTCACTCGATGTAGTGCTGCTCTCGGGTCTCTGCCCTTTCCTCTCCATCCTTCAATCCTTCCTTTCTCTTCTGTCTTTCTTTCCTTCATTCTTTCCTTGCCCTTCTGCCTAAGGGTGACTTTACACTCCCACTTCTGTCTTTCTTTCCTTCATTCATTCCTCTTCCTTCAGCCTGTGGGTGACTCTACACTGAGTGACAAGCCAAATGGTTTCCTGTACACCAGGAAAGCATTTACTACGCTGGATGGTAACTATATAACCAGATTTTGGCGCCTGGTTGTTTTAGTGGGTAATTATTGCGCTCCAATCGGATTGAGCCGGTGAAGGTTTATATCCAAGGGATGGTTGGGGTTGATTGCTCATGTAATACCACTCAGGGATGAGTGAGGCTGGTCACTCTCATCTTAAATGTCGGGACCAACTGCCTAGCCCCGGGCTCCTACGCTCCTCATGGGGCAGTGTAGGATTGGATGATGGATGGATGGATGGATGACGGAATTATCGGGCATCTCACAATAGCCATCATCTGTAATGCCAAACTGCCTCGCGCAAACTGTGGAGCAAGTGTACATGGATGTGCATGGGTGCATGGATAGGCAAACACAGCTGTATAGAATAACAGGGAGCGCACAAATATGTACAAGTTGTGCACAGGTGTGTAGGTGGGCGATCACAGGTCTGTAGATGGATGAGTATAGGAATGTAGATGGATGAGTATAGGAATGAAGATGGATGAGTATAGGAATGTAGATGGATGAGTATAGGAATGTAGATGGATGAGTACAGGAATGTAGATGGATAAGTATAGGAATGTAGATGGATGAGTATGGGAATGTAAATGGGTATAGGAATGTAGAGGGATGAGTATAGGAATGTAGATGGATGAGAGTAGGAATGTAGATGGACGAGTATAGGAATGTAAGTGGGTGAGTATAGGAATGTACAGTAGATGGATGAGTATAAGAATGTAGATGGATGAGTATGGGAATGTAGATGGATGAGTATAGGAATGAAGATGGATGAGTAAAGGCATATTAAGGTTGTGCAGATGACCGAGGCGTGTAGGTAAGTGCGCACAGGTATGTAAATAGGTGGGCATAGGTGTGTTGATGGATGAGCATGGATGTGTAGATGGCTGAGTCGGAGTATGGTGTGTCCTGCATAAGTGTGTAGATGAGCTGTACGGGTATGTGTAGATGATGTGCATGGGTGTGTAGATTATATGTACGGATATGTGTCGATGTAATGTATTGGGGTGATGAAGAGGTGCATGGGGTGTGTCGATGGCGTGTATGGGGTGTAGATGAAGTGTTCGGGTGAGTAGATGAGGTGTATGTGTGTGCAGATGAAGTATATGGGTGTGTAAGTGAAGTGTATGGTATGCAGGTGAAGTGTATAGGTGTGCAGATGACGTGTATGGGTGTGTAAATGACGTGTATGGGTGTGTAGATGACGTGTATGGGTGTGTAGATGAAGTGTATGGGTGTGTAGATGACGTGTATGGGTGTGTAGATGACGTGTATGGGTGTGTAGATGACGTGTATGGGTGTGTAGATGACGTGTATGGGTGTGTAGATGACGTGTATGGGTGTGTAGATGACGTGTATGGGTGTGTAAGTGGATGAGCGGAAAATACCAACCAAGACTCAAACATCCTTCAACAAATGTAATCTAACCACAGACAAAAATTAGGCATGGCTCGAATACAAACACGAAGGGACCAGTGTTGTGTGGATAATACGCTTGATTCTGTAAATAAATTGACTACAAAATCCCTGTAACAGACGGAATGTGAAGATTTAAGAGAAATGACCAATGACCAACTAACCTTTGAATGAGACAGCACACTAATGGCAGGATAAAATTGATACTTAAATACGTACACCGGGAACTGCACAACCAATTACCTGAAACAAAAGAAACCATATTTTACTAGACTGCATTATCTGATATATAAAACAGACTCGGTGGCAGTATACAAATAAAACAGACATTAGCCTCCATTTTGCATTTTTGTAACGCTACTACACATAACGTAACCTTCTGTTGCTAAAATACGACCCACCATCAATAAGAAAAGCAAAATAAAAATGGTAGTATTCATGGACTGTGGAGGAGAGCAGTGTGAGTTTTACGGGTACCATCGCCCATACTATGCATGTCCTAACACTGCCCCTGTCTCAAAGCAGTACCGTAAACTCTCATATATGTCTGTGTTTTACGGCATACTGAAATTATTAAGAGGTCAGTAATGTATTAATGATAAACCTAATTTCTGGCCATACTATAATAAAAGTGGTCTGGGTGGAATGTGAGCACAGTGGAGACCAAGGTGTGGTCCAACAGATCACTTTTGGTTAGCGCACTACCAGAAATTGGACAGACCTTTTTTTTCCACTAAGGTCACATTTCTCAGTGCTTCGTTTGTATTCATGTAGCTGCATTATATTTACACACGTCAATGCATATGGGAAGATCCTTAAGCATGGTTCATTATTTCATTAGTAAACTTAGTTACTTATGGATTGGAAACCTTAAGTCGAACAAAAACCTTAGGACGTAAACTAGGAGTGCCCAGAGGAATGGAAACGATTATGTTCGGGGTTACATGGAGAGATAAAAATAGTTTCCTGGAGAAGGGAACAGACGAAAGTAGAGGATATCATCACTACAGCCAACAGGTATAAATGGATGCCGAACGAATAACAGACGGACAACCAGGGTAACTGAATGGCAGCCCAGAGATGAAGCGAGAGGACGAGGCAGGCAGAGGACGAGAAGGTGAGATAAGATTCTGAGATTCGCTGGAATTGGATGGAGCAAACTAACAGCCAATAAATCAGGGGGTAAAAGATGGCAGAGGCCTTCTGTCCTCCAGTGGACTGACTCAGGCTGCTGCTGGTGATGATGATTGTGATGATGATGATGACGATGATGATGATGATGATGATGATGATGATGATGATGATGATGATGATGATTTACCTAAACTCAAAAGGGTGTATATTGGTGACAGGCAGACAGGCGTATTAACCTGTTCATAAAGAGGTCCTTCCTTAGCTGAAGAAATCGTCTGGCGGCGGAAATAAATAAACAAAAGACAGGGAAAAGCATTCACTGTAGCGACGGTGTTAATGAAGGCTGTGTTTGATCCTTCCAGTTGAATTTCATCTTAAGCTACAAAAATACGTCAGAAAGCAGCCAAAACCAGACGTAACAAAGTGGCCATCTGAGTGAAGGGAGTAAAAATTTGTATACAAGAAAAGTAGGTATGCAAACAGGAAATCCTAAAATGTGCAAATGAGTGTTTCTAGCGGTTTATAGGAGAAGCTGTAAATGGATGTACGTAGCTGAGAGCATGAGAAATCCGCATACATAAAAGTGTGTGTGTGTGTGTGTGTGTGTGTGTGTGTGTGTGTGTGTGTGTGTGTGTGTGTGTGTGTGTGTGTGTGTGAAAAGAAGGAAAGAAATAGAGAGAAAACATCATAAAAGAAGAAACTGATCAAACGGAAAGAGGAAGCAAGAGAAAACGAAAGTAAAGGAGGAAAAGATTGGAAAACTGCTATAAAAAAAAAGAGGACAAAATTACGATAAAGAGAGAAATGGAGATGAGAAAAACAGGTGAAAGAAGGAGTCAGGAGAAAACGAAAGGGCTGAAGAAACGAGAAAGGATGTGGAAGGAAGCAGAAGAGAGCAGAGAAGAGAAGGAAGGAGGAAATCGAGAGAGAAGGGAAACAGACCAAGAGAAAAAAGGAAGAAAGAAAAAGCAAATGGAGAGAAGGAAATAGGTCAGAAGTGGAACAGAGAGAGAGAGAGAGAGGAGAGAGAGGTAAGAGAGGTGAGAGGAGGTCAAAAACAAAATCGTGGCAGGAGAGAAAAATCCAGAAAGAAGAAAAACTGACCAGGTGAAAAGAACAGGATAAAGCGAGAAGAGTGAAGGTAACGGTGCAAAAATGGATGAAGGAAACAGAAGAGAAGGAAGGATGAGGGAAGAAAAGCGCGAAAAAAAGGGAAAAAAGTGGTTGAAAGATGCAGAACGGACGAAAAAGGAAAAGAAAAGTGTGTGAATGAGGTGGAAAATTGGGAGAGAGAAAAGGGTGTGAGGAGAAGAAGAGGAGAAAAGTGAACAAAAAAGATGAAAAATTAATGAACGAAATGAAGAAAATGAAATACATGAAAAGGGATGACGCGGAGAGTGAAGAAAAAAGAAGACAGACCAAATGAAGAAAGCAAGAGTGAAAGGTGTTAAGAAGGGAGAAAGAAACAGAGAGGCGAGAATGAGGAGCCAAGAACAAACAAAGGAAGAAGGAGGAAAGAAAATAAAGCAAGAAGGAAAGGAGAAAAAGGGAGAGAAATAGACCAGAATGAATACGGAAGAGAAATAAAAACAAAACGGTGGAGAAAAGAATGCAATATGGAAGAAGGAATATAAATGGTAGGAGAGAGAGAGAGAGAGAGAAACACCGTGAGAGCGAAGAGGGGGAACAAATGGAGTATAAAATGAAGGGAGGGAAAGAGGGGAGAGAGACGTGGAAATGAAAGGGAAAAAAATAAAGGAAGGGGAAGGGAAGAAAGACAATAACTAAACACACGGGAAAAGAAGGATAAAAGTCTGTGAAAAGTGTAAAATGATGAAAGGAGGGCAGGATAACGTAAGAGGATAATGGAAGGGAAGGGAAAACAAAGGATGGGGAGAGGAAAGCAAAGGGAGACTGCGAAGAGAAAGGAAAGAAAGACGGGAAGGAAATGAAAAGGATGAGAAGGAATGAGGAGAGGAGAAGGAGAGAGCAAAGAAAGGAGGAACTGAATGGAAAGGAAGGGAATGAAAGGGCTGTGCAGGAAGGAGGAGAGAGGAAGGAAAGAGAGAGGTAACGAAGGGACTGAATGGAAAGAAGGGAAAGAAGGGAAGCGAAGGAAAGAGTAAGAGATGGAAGGGGAGTAAAAGGAGGGAAAAGGAAGGAAAGGAAGACTGGAAAGACTGGAAAGAAAAACACGGGAAAGAATTGAGGAAGGGAAGGGAAAGAAAAGAAAGGAAGGAAAAGGATGGTAAGGAATCATATGTGAGGAAAGACATGAAAAGAATGGTATGCAAGGAAAGGGAAAGGAAAAGAAAAAAATTAAAAGAAGAACAGAGAGGAGAGAAAAGGAAATGAAACGAATGATGAGGGAGGCAGAAGAGAAGGCTGGGAAAGGAAAGGATGGGAAGATACGAGTAGACAGGAAGAGAAAAGGAAAAAAGATTAAGAAAGTACGGTACGAAAAGGAAGTGGACAGGAAGAGAGCAGGAAAGAGGTGGGAGAATGGGAGGGAATAGACGGAGGAGGAGAAGGTGGAGGAGGAAAGGAAAGAAATGTAAGCTACGGTAATGGAAGGGAAGAAAAACCATAACTGAGAATAGGGGAGATAATAAAGACGTGTGAAAACAAAAAAACTGATGAAAGGAGAGGAAGAAAATAGAAAAGGGTAGAAAGGGAAGGACGAAGGGATGGAAAGGTTAGGAAGAGCAGGATGGAAAGATGACAGGAAGGTGAGATGGGATGAGATAAGGAAAGGAAAGAAAAGGAAAAGAAGGGGAGGGATGGGAAGAGAAGCCAAAATGAACGAAGAGAAGAAAAAGCAATAAAAATGAAAGGAAAGACCGTGTTACAGAGGAAAGACGAGATGGGAAGGAAAGAAAGAAAATGAAGGGATGAAAAATGAAGTGATGATCAATGGAGGGAAGGGAAGGGAAGGGAAGGGAGGGAAAACAAGGCAACAGAAAGGAGGGAAAGAGAACATGGAAAAGGGTGATAAATATGAAAAGGAGGGGAGGGGAGGGGAAGGGAAGGGAAGGGAAGAATCCAATGGAATGGTAGAGAAGGGCATGAAGAGGAGGGAAAATGAAAGAGGATAAAGGAAGGGAAGGGAAGAATCCAATGGAATGGAAGAGAAGGGCATGAAGGGGAGGGAAAATGAAAGAGGATGAAGGAAGGGAAGGGAAGGGTGAAGGGAGAGACAAGGAACGGACGGAAGGGGGGTGAAGGGATGGAAAAGAAGCAAAGGGAAGTTAAGTGAAGGGATCGGACGGGAGGGAAGGATGGTGAGGCGAATGAAAGACAATAACTGAACATCAGGCAAAAGGAAGATACAATATCTGAAAAATATAAAATGATGAACGGAGGGGAAGCTAAGACATAATGAAAGGATAAAGGAGGAAAGGAAAGGAATAGTAAGGGAAAGGAAAGCACAGGGAAAATAAGGACATAAGAAAAAATAAAACAATTAGAGAGACCAATTCCCGTGCCCCACCTAAGTTCTGAGGGTGCTGTAATTTTGACTTTCGACCAAGTGTTTTTGCCTGACCCTCAACCCTTCCACTAAGTTTGGTCCAAATCGGATCAAAACTGTACGAGCTGACCCTGCCCTGTGACCTTGACTTTTGGCCTGTTGCTCTGAAGATGGAGCTCTCTCAATTCTTCGCTGACCTTGAATCCATCGACCAGGCTCGGTTCAAAGCAAATCGATATTGTTTGCGTTATAGGGTCGAACATCCCCGTGTCCCGTGACTCTGAACATCGATGGACTGTTCTCAAAATCAAAGCCTCTCATCCTTCCTTAACTTTAAAATTTTGCACAATATTTTGGTCTAAACTGATTATAAACTGCTATAGTTGAGTTTGCCATGTGACCATTATCTCTGACCTACTTTCTCCAAAAACAACAGGTCAGTCCCTTGGCCGATCCTCAACCCTTCAATCAAGCCTGGTCCAAATCAGATCAAAGCTGCTTTAGTTATTTCGTTCACACACAGACACACGCGGATCGACCTCTGACCTTGCCTGTGACCTTGACCATTAACTGAGTGTTCTTCTAATCGAATCCTTTGGTCCTTGCCTAACCCTCAACCACTTCACAAAGTCTGGTCACAGTCGGGTCATACCTGTTTTTGCTAACCCTGCCATGAGACCTTGATGTTTGACCTTTCGCTGTGATGCTGGCCTTTGATTCTTCTCAACATCGAACCCCTTCATCTTTGCTTTATCCAAACTCTTACACACACACACACACACACACACACACACACACACACACACACACACACACACACACACACACACACACATATAAAAATCATAAACAATAGGCCAGTTCTTTGGCTAACTCTCAACCCTTCCACCAAGTTAGCTAAATTCTGAATAAATACTGTTTTAGTTAATCTGCTCACAGACAGCAGACAGACAGACGCACACATATCTATCCGCGCGCATGCCGAGCAGAACATAACCGATAGATGCTGGAGAGGGGCGCCTTCGCGTGGTGACACTGGCCTAGCCGAATAACTCCGCTGCCTGTTAATGCAAACGCCCCTCAACTCTCTCCCTATCCACTGAAAGGGGGGTGGATGACTGCGAGAGGGGGGAAACTTCAGCCTGCAGTCTACTGGGTTCACATTCAGAAGACCCTAAAATTAAAACTACTACTACTACTACTACTACTACTACTACTACCATTACTATTACTACTACTGCTACTACTACTACTACTACCACTACCACTACTACTACTATTTTTTTCACTTCTTTCTGCACTGTTTACATCCCTGCACCTTAACAATCATTTTAGAATTTTCTTCCCTAATTAAGAACATCGGATAACTGTAATAAGCCAGTTAGGTCACGGTTTCGCAGCTCCTGTTTAAGGGCAAGACTACATTATGTGAAAATAAGACACGGAAAAATAAGACACGTAGAAAAAAGACACGGAGAGATAAGACACGTAAAGAAATGACACGAAGAGATAAGACACGGAGAGATAAGACACGTAAAGATATGACACGTAGAGATAAGACACGTAAAGATATGACACGCAGAGAGAAGTAGCGTAGAGATAAGACGCGTAAAGATATGACACGCAAAGGTAAGACAATGAGAGATAAAACACGTAGAGATAAGACACAGAGAGAGAAGACAAGGAGAGATAAGACACGGAGATAAGACACGTAGAGATAAGACACGAAGAGAAGACACGTAGAGATAAGACACGTAGTGATAAGACACGGAGATAAGACACTTAGAGATAAGACACTTAGAGATATGACACGGAGAGATAAGACACGTAGAGATATGACACGTAGAGATAAGACACGTAGAGATAAGACAAGGAGAAGGAAACGTGAGATGCAGGGAGAGTAGATGCCATGATACGCAAAGGGAGGGAGAGGAAGAAAAGGTAGGAGGAATGAAATAGGAGGAGGAGGACAGAGGGGAAAAAAATACTGGAAGAGGGATGACTGGGGAGGAGAGAACGATGTGAAAGGTGAAGAGAAGAGAGAGAAGAGAAGAAACAGAAGGAAAATGAGAAAGAGAAAGGAGATGAGGGTGGAGATGATGACAGGAAGAAACTGAGGGAAGCAGAGGGACGACGAGATAAGGTGGATAAAAGATGACATTGAGCAAATACAGAAAAGGTAGAGGGGTACATGAGAGAGAGAGAGAGAGAGAGAGAGAGAGAGAGAGAGAGAGAGAGAGAGAGAGCGCAGGCAGGCAAGCTAGTGGAGAGAAGGGTGAGGGATCAGAGGGAGAAAGAAGGCAGAGGGAAGAGTAAGTGAGAGATTAGAGAGAAGAGTACGTGAATCAAGGGAGAGGGCGAGGGAAGAGAGAAAGAGAGAGAGAATGGAAGATGGCAGACAGAAGAGAGGGGAATGTACAAGAGAGGGGAAGACAGGAGTGAGGGGAGACGGACGAGGGGAAGGGGAAGTGAGAGTGAGTGATGACTGAAGGGAAGAAGCGATGACCATGACGTGAAAGTGATATGACTCGGGAAGGTCCTGGCTGGGACAATGTCAAGGCGGGTTATCTGAGAGAGAGAAAGAAAGAGAGAAAAAGAGAGAGAGAGAGAGAGAGAGGGGGGGGAGGGGGGAAGGGGATGTTTGGACCCTTACATACGATAAAATGAAACCTAAGGGACAGTTTTCTACCTCTGCTTCGGTGTGGTTGGCAATTCTGAGTAAGTCAAAATTCTGGTCAATGCCATATTGTTGTACTCAAACCACTTCAGTCTGAGGGTTTCATGTGTTATATTCTTTCTGTCATCTGAATATTTCGTTAGATCGAGACTTTTCTAGCTTAAGGAGTTAAATAAAGCCTTCCTTAACTCCTTTCAATAACAGAGGCCTTTACTAAGTTTAACAGAACCGTATAGAAGAAGCAAGACTAAACCAATAAAGTGTGTCATCTAATTTGTGGAAGTAACGATCCCTGTATCTTTAACTGTAGCCAGACTTCTTACCTTGAGGGGGCTGCTACCCTGTCCTCGGCCCTCTGACTGTTCTACCTCCAATGCATATCATCTTCGTTTATTTACCTCTCCATCCCATCCCTCCAACTCATCCTCGGCCTCTCTCTCCCACTCTCCCAAATCACTTCACTCATACACTGTCCCATGTCAGTCTGCAAATCTCCTTTCTCAACACATAGCCAAACCACTGACAATTTACATGATAAAATATAAAGTACAGTCACTGAAATGGATCACAGTACACTATGTCAGAGCTCTTCTTCCTGTGCTTTCACATGCACAACGCAGAAGGAAGCTAAACTATTACTGGTGAATACCTCATGAGCCAGAGGACGTCCTTTGTAACCTCTTGCTGTTACTAGACGATTTTGTTCTGTTTATGAGAGCATCCCACCAGTGAAATATGCCTTAACCTGAATAACAACATTCTTGAAACTGCAGTAGGCAAAAATGCATTACAGAGGCAGGCAGTCTGTCAAAACCAGCTGGCACTTTGAGGGACAAAGCTTGCTGCAGGCTCAGTGCCTCAGCTTTCTAATGATGATATTATGCTGGCAGGGTATGCAACATCTGACACTGCAAAACAGACCAGCCGAAAGGATTGGGTACATAATAAACTTTGTTCCTTATACCATCACCGATGTTTGACCTAGGCCTCCAGTTGTACTACTGAGTGAACAGGGGCAAGGGGGAAGTAAACTTTTTCCAAGAGTCTGGCTGGACAGAGACTCGAACTCGGGGTAGGGAAAATTCACCGATGGCAAGAGGAGGATACGAAAGATACAAGGCATAGATGATAATACCGAACATATTACCAGTGCACAGTGTTGGTCCGATTATTGTTAAACGCACTTAGCTCGTGACCGGCCAACCCACAACTCACTTGTGGCTGTCAAAACGAAGCGTCCTCCAAACATGAGTTCGCCATCAATCCAAACGAATCATGGAGTCGCCAAGCCGACAGTATCAGAAAATGGCTTAGAATTAATGTCTACCGGATGCACGAGGTTCATTAACGCAAACAGTTTTGCTGTAACAGTCTTTCTCCAAAACACAACTCACTGCAGTCGGTTATACCGGTTTTGTTCTCCTGGGTGAACAGAGACAAGGATGACACAAACTTTGTCCAAATCCAACCGGCCCAAGAATCGATCTCGGTTTTTCTTTATAGCTGCGAGGTGGATGTGTTAACCTATACACTGACGGTCTCTCGTAGTATCAGTAACACCCTCCCTCTCGTTATGCAGGAGGGTGCTGCGGATGGGAGGGAGGTGAGGGAGGGAGGGAGGTGAGGGAGGAAGGGGTGGGGGGAAGGGGTCAGCTTACTTCAACAACTACATAGAGGACTGGAATGGCCACGTGGGCAGTAGATAATGGGTGGCGACAATGGCTGTTGAGGCGGAGTGGTGAATATTTCAGCGACTCCTCCCTCACCCGCCCTGCTCGGAGCGCCCTGAAATATGCTAAAAACTTCACTGCGCTCTGATTTATGCACGAGCCGGCCAAACGGGTAATGGAAGGGGGGGGAAGGGTGAATGGGAGGGGCTGAGGGTGAGGGAAAAGAGCTGGAGCTGAGGTTGGGGGGGGTGAAAGGGGTTTTATGATGACAGTGTGTGTGAAAAGAGGGGTTAGAGGGAAGAGTGGAGGAAAAGGGAGTTGTGCGTGCATTCGGAGGTACTAAAAGAGTGAACAGGAAGGGAGGGACAGAGAAAGTGAATTGTGAGTTAAGAAGTATATACAAAGTTGAGAGTTAATAAAACAGGGAGGAGGTTGAGTAGCGTGTTTAGGGTGGTACTGAATGGTGACAGGGACAGGGGAAGGGTGAGGTAAATGAGGAGGGGGTAAAAAGGGTGATGGAAAGTGAAGTGTGGGAAGGGATGAGGGAAGAAGTGCGATGGAACGGAGGTAAGGGGAGGGGTGGAGGGAAAGAGATGAGGAAAGAGGATGAAGGAAATGAGGGTAAGGGAAGAGGGAAAGCGAGGGTGAAGGAAGGAAGGGTGAAGGAAGGTAAGTAAGGAAATGGCAGTGAGGAAAGTGGGAGTGAAGGAAAGGGTTAAGAGGGAAAAGGAAAGGGTAGCGGGGGTGGGGTGGGGGGGGGGTGTAAGACGAACGTGTCAGTGACGGGTGGGGAAAAAAAGGGTGGGGGGGAGGGGGTGTTGACAAGAGGGGCGAATGGGTGTGAGAGCACAAGGGGTCGGTTTAGGGTGATGGAGTGATGGGATGAAGGGGAGAGAGGGAAAGGGGAGAGTTAGAAGAGCAGAGTGAACGTGGGAAAGGCAGGATGAAAGTAAAGAGGTTAAATGTGAAGGTGAGGAGAGTGGGTATAAAATAAGATGGATAAAATTAAAGTGAAGACGGCAGCGTGAAAGTGAGGAGGCTAGGGTGAGTGTGAGGAAATTAGGGTGAGTATGAGGAGGTTAGGTGAGGAAATTATGGTGAGTATAAGGAGGTTAGGTGAGGAAATTAGGGTGAGTATGAGGAAGTCAGGTGAGGAAATTAGGGTGAGTATGAGGAGGTTAGGTGAGGAAATTAGGGTGAGTATAAGGAGGTTAGGTTAGGTTAGGAAATTAGGGTGAGTATGAGGAGGCTAGGTGAAGAAATTAGGGTGAGTATGAGGAGGTTAGGTGAGGAAATTAGGGTGAGTATGAGGAGGTTAGGTGAGGAAATTAGGGTGAGCATGAGGAGGTCAGGGTGAATATGAGGTTAGTGTGTGTGTGAAGAGGGGAGGATGAGGGTGAGGAAGGTAGGGTGAAAGTGAGGAAGGTAGGGTGAGAATGAGGAGGGCAGAGTGAAAGTGAGGAAAGTAGGGTGAAAGTGAGCAGGGTAGAGTGAATGTGAGGAGGGCGAGGTGAAAGTGAGGAAGGTAGAGTAAAACTGAGGAAAGTAGGGTGAAAATGAGTTGAGAGTGAAAACGACGAGTAGGATGAACATGAAGAGAATAGGGTGAGCATGAGTAGGGCTGGGTGAAAGTGGAGAGGGTAAAATGAAAAGAAGCTAAAGAAGGGAAAGAGAACAGCGTGAAATATTAAATGAGGGGTGAAGAATGCATGAGGGACGGGGAAAGTGGACGCGAGACCCAATAAAAAGAGGTTTACGAGGCGATATGAGCGAGTGTCATGTTTAGTGTCAGTGTAAATAGAGGTGAGTGAGGTGAAGTGCAGATTAACGTGAGTGTGGCACGTCATATACACGGCCTCACGCTGTTTTTGTGGATGCATGTAAAACCAAGGACAACATTTCTTCAGCTATTCTACTGCTTCTGCTTCACGCTTAGGGCATGTCCTTCACTTTTTTCCCTAGCATGTATTTTCAAGGGGGTCGTCTATTCGTAGGGAAGCATAAAAAGCCTCTCTCAGCTTACGAATAACAGTCAGTAGGGGAAAGTGAGAAACAGAAGGGGGGAAACATTAAGCTTTGTTCTTCACTGTACTCTCTCTCTCTCTCTCTCTCTACCTAGGTGTAAGAAGTCGCAGCCATATTTCACACAAAAGACCAACTACTAATGGTTCAAATCTTTTTAAAACTGCACGGAGACCTATGGAAACGCAATCCGTTTCTCGTGTACTGTAACAAAGCTTCAACCTCTCCACACTGACCACGAACTTGTCCCGTATTTCTTGAGCTCCAACCCCTTCACGCCAATGACGCATTTTCCACATCCTTCTCACTGCTCCCTCACGATTCTACTCAGATGAAGGTTGGATCTCTAGCTGTGGAGGGACTATTGATAGCTATACATGTCTCTCCAGGTCAGATGTCTCCGTAAAAGCTAAATAGAGACGTCTGGAGATAGCCGTAATTAGCTGAGAAATACGTGGTTGGACTATAGAGGTTAAATTACCCCAGGAGGAAGAATCAGAGGGTGAGTAGAAACTATGTCTCGCTACTGTGATGATGATGGTGATGATAAGGAGGAGGAGGAGGAGGAGGGTGATAAAGAAGATGGTGGTGGTGGTGGTGGTGGTGGTGGTGGTGGTGGTGGTGGTGGTGGTGATGATGATGATGATGATGATGATGATGATGATGATGATGATGATGATGATGATGATGATGATGATGATGATGATGATGATGATGATGATGATGATGATGATGATGATGATGATGATGATGATGATGATGATGACGACGACGACGACGATGCAGATGAAAATGATGACGATAATCCTGATGATGATAGTGCTGCTGATAACAATAACATCGATGACAATAATGGCAATGGCCTGAGGGAACAAAGTGGATAGCGGACAGTGCCTCCTCCACAAGCTCGTTTGGTTCAGGGTACCGAATATAAAACAAACTTTGGCGATTTTTCCGAGGGAGGTTCATAAAATTTGGACCCGTAGTGTTTGGGAAGTTACAAATTTCCTTATGAATAAAGATTACGTAACAGCAAATGTACCAAAAATATAGAATTAAAATGTTGTCTGAGAAATTACAAAATACTTGCAAAAAAAAAAAAAAAAAAAAAGAAGAAGAAGAAGAAGATAGTAAATGTAGCAAAAACTATATATCATTTTATCTGCCTGTACTGCTTACCTATCACAACCACTAGTGCAAGGTATACTACAATACTATGTTTATATCACCATTACCATCAATTCTATCATCATCATCGTATTCATATCCACACCACCATCATCACTACCAACATCATCATCGTATATCTCACTCATACAAATAAATGAAGTGGGTAAGATCCTGAACCAGGAATGTGAAATCAGCAAGAGCATGAGAAACCGTCACCAAAGTGCTCAGTAAAATGAGCAATGGATTCATGATTTTACTCTTACTAGCGTTATATAATTTAATTCAACTGGTGGGGAGGGGGACTTCTAGTGTAGGCACAGTAAACGCTCTTCTTGAACCCCTTCACCACGTAGGCATCTCTTCAGTGAGTTTAAAATATAGAAAACGTATCAAAGTTTTAACCATCACAATGAAAGAGTTGCACACACAGTTTTTTCTTACGTTGCCCTGTGTTGTGTTTCTCTTTCCTGAATGAAACCGTGTGGAGTAACAACGTTATTTCTGTCACGCAGTCGCTGTGTTTGTTGTGTTTTTGCTGTTGTTGCTGTTGTTGTTGATACTGTTGCTGTTGTTGTTGTTGTTCGTACAGTCCCAGGCGTATGGATGTCAATCCTGTGAAGCTCAGGAAACATGCCACCTCACCTGGGCGTTTCAAGGAATTTTTTTTTTTTTTTTTTTTTTTTTTTTTTTTTTTTTTTTTAAAGGTTATATTGAAAGATGACTTGTGAGGTGGGGTGCATGAAGTAGATCCTGCGTGGTGTGGCGGCTGCAGTAAAGGGAAGGCATTGTGATATTTGTGACCAAGTCGAGGTTTATCTACTATACTCTTTTTACTGTAACTTGGCCTAAGATTTCCCTCTCTCCACCTTGAATGCTGAACTGCAACAACACATTAGAATACGATGCAAGTCACGAAGAAGTGCTGTGGTAAGGATGTAGTGCCGAAGTACCGTCTTTTTCTGTCAATGAGGTACGTGACATAAGGTACGAAAGGACGAAACTCTTTGCCAAGTTGGAGAATAATGAGTATATCTCCATAGTAAGGAAACGACAACACCGGCTATTTGGGCACATGTCACCTTTCTGAGACAGATCCTGACCATAGCGAGGCACCTGAAAGAGATTACCCAGAAAGGAGACCAAGGGGAAGGCGGCAAAACTCGCGGCCGGGGAAAGTCTACCGCCCCTGTTGGGAGTTACGATGGGAAGAGTTGCTGCGTGGAGGCCTGCAAATGGGACGGTGGATGGTGTCAGAGGAAAAGTACGAGTCTATGCACCAACGCAACGTCCCTCCGAGTAAGAAAATGATGGGTATTACCGCCAAAGTGGTGGCATGTAGAGGTGCGAGGCACGTACGAGGACTACTGGCCATTAGAAAACGAACTAACAAATCTGTGCTTAATTTCTGACGCGTAAGAAAAAACTAGATGACCCTGACCACTGGCAATGAAAAATCAGGCATGGTTTTGACCTTATAACACTGAACTTGAACTCTTTCCATTTTTCTCTCTAGTGTGCAGTTCTTTCTTAGTCTGCGGACAGGCCTTGTCAGTTCTGGTATAATAATGTTAAAAGTGCTGACATTCTTAATCGTGTGTGTCTAGCAGCAACTCACGTTCACATGTACACGCACATGCACGTACGCAGGCAAACACACACACACACACACACACACACACACACACACACACACACACACACACACACTTTTAATATACTACCGCCTCCTCCTCCTCCTCCTCCTCCTTTAAAGCACACTCACAACATTGAAACTAATTGATAAAACCCAACTAAGTCTCTCTCTCTCTCTCTCTCTCTCTCTCTCTCTCTCTCTCTCTCTCTCTCTCTCTTTCGTATAGCCACACCCCACGTTACAAGCTCCCAGTTTTCTCGCAACTTCTAATGAACTGAATACTCTGGCTGATTTTTGGGAGGAGAGGCGCTGAGTACGAGGTGGGAGGGGTGAGAGGTGGGAGGGGTGAGAGGTGGGAGTGCAGAGAGGTGGGGAGGGTGGGGGGAGAGGTGGGAGTGAAGAAAGGTGGGAGGGGAGGGAGAGAGGTGAAAGTCGAGAGAGGTGGGAGTGCAGAGAGGTGGGGAGGGTGGGGAGAGAGGTGGGAGTGAAGAGAGGAGGGAGAGGAGGGAGAGAGGTGAAAGTCGAGAGAGAGAGAGAGAGAGAGAGAGAGAGAGAGAGAGAGAGAGAGAGAGAGAGAGAGAGAGAGAGAGAGAGAGAGAGAGAGAGAGAAATGAGAAAGAAGGAAGGAAGGGTTGGAGAACGGAGAGGGAAGGGAAAATGCGAGGGAAGGGCAGGGCAGGAAGGAAGGAAGGAAAGGGAGGGAGGAAGGAAAGGGAGGTGGAAGGGAAGGAAAGGGAGGTGGAAAGGAAGGAAAAGTGGGGTGAAAGGGAAGGAAAAGGAAGTGGAGAGGAAGGAATGGGAAGTGGAAGGGAAGGAATAGGAGGCAGAAAGGAAGGAAAAGGAGAGGAAATGGAAGATGAGAGAAAGTGAAAGGAAAGGGGATGGAAGGGAATGGAGATAGATTAAGAGAAATGGGACAGGGAAGAGACAGGTGGGAAGGGAAAGCGAGAGGAAGGGAGCCTTAGGAAATGTTAGAAGGAAAAGAAAGGTAAAGAAAATGGAAGGAGATGTGGAAGGAAGAGAAAGACAGAGGAGAGAGGAAGAGAAAATGAACGGGAAAAGAAAGGAAAAGGGAAAAGAGTGGGCAGGGAAATTGGAAGGAAGTGAAGGAGAATGCGGGAAAGGTGGACAGATAAGGAAGGAAGGAAGGATAAAAGGAGAGGAAAAGAAGGGGAAGATGAGAAACGGAAGAAAAAAGAAGAAAAAGTAAAATGAACTAGGTAAATACTCCAGATTTTTGGAAAGGGGGTAGGTCCTCGGTAGTTGGTAGGTGGGAGAGAGAGAGAGAGAGAGAGAGAGAGAGAGAGAGAGAGAGAGAGAGAGAGAGAGAGAGAGAGAAAAGGAAGGGAAACGAGACGAAGGGAAAGAGAAAGGCGACGAGGGGGGTGGAAGAGAAGAAAGGATAAGGGACTGTGAGAGGGAAAGGAAAGAGAAATAAGAAAGGAGAGGAGAGGAGGAGAAAAATTAAAGGAAAAAGGAAGAGAAAGGAGAAAGAAGGAATGGAAAAAAAAGCGACAGAAGGAAAGAGGAAGGAAAGAATGAGAGAATGACAGAGAGGTGACGGGAAAAAGAAAATGAACTGGATACTCAGAAGAAACAGATGGTAGGTGGAAAGGCAGAGGGGGAGAGAGGGAAGGAGGGAAGTAAAGGGAAGGAAGAAAGGAGGAGGATGAGAATGCGAAGGAAGGAAAGTGAAAGTTAGAAGAGATGGGGAGAAGGGAGGGAACGATAAAGGGAAGGGATGGGAAGAGAAGGGGAGAAATGTGACCGTGGGGAAGAAAATGGGATGCGGCTAAGGGAAATTAAGGGAACTGAGAATGAAAGGAAAAGGGAGAGACGAGGAGAGGGGAAAAATGGAGAGGCGAGAGAAAGGAAGGAAAAATGAGAGAAACTGGGATCCAATCTCATAACATCTTCAAGGTGGAAATTAGGAATGGAAGAATGATGATGATGACGACGACGTTGATGATGATGATGGTGGTGGGAGTAATGGTGGTGGTTGTGATGATGGTGATGATGATGGTGACCAACAAGCGATTATATTCTTCAGATCAGGAGAAAGAGCCGCCCTACTGAAGAGCTTAACAACAGAGTCATGCCACAGCGACCATCCCAAAGCGACAAAAAAACAATCATCTCCTCCACAAAATAAAGCCACACTGTTTTTTTCTCGTGTCAGGTTTTTTTTCAATTTGGGCCCGGCAAATGGATGAACAGGTGTGTGTGTGTGTGTGTGTGTGTGTGTGTGTGTGTGTGTGTGTGTGTGTGTGTGTGTGTGTGTGTGTGTGTGTGTGTGTGTTTCACAAAGAGAGACAGACAGACAGAAACAGACAGAAAGACAAAGACACACCGAGAAAAATAATGAAAATAAGTGTGCATACAATGTCTGGGATTATGTAACCCTGACTGTGTGCATTTAAGTGGAAGACAGAGAGGAAGTGCATAAAAGTGACTGTTTGTGGTGTATGTTTGTAACTAGTGAGATAAGTTTAGTGTGTATGAAGATGTGAAGCTGTGTAGGTGTAGGTATGACTGTGTATGGAAGAATTATCCCTTCACTTTAGGACACTTCCCTGAAAAGATCTCTGACTATCTATCTGTCGCAAGACGCCTTAATCCCATTAGAATCCCGTTAGAGGTAGCCACAAACGAGTCGCCTCTACGTACCCTCTCCTTCACCAACAGGCTGCCATCTCTCCAACTCATATCACTCTTTCTTACGTGCATCACTATAAGTGGGTGTAATTCTTCAATATAATTCACAGCACTGTGGAGTCGACTTACGTATGCATTCGTGTGTGTGTGTGTGTGTGTGTGTGTGTGTGTGTGTGTGTGTGTGTGTGGGATGAGAGGAGAGAGTGGGAGGCCCAGGTGCCGCCCCAGGTATAATAATGCTTCTCCGATATATTAATTACACTTTTATGTAAATGAGGGGAATCAGGCCACGGCGTACGTAATTAAGACTCTCTCTCTCTCTCTCTCTCTCTCTCTCTTTCCCCATACATCTCTCTTCATCTCTCTTTTCTCCTCACATGATCGTTTCTCTCCCCCTCTCCTTATCTACTTCATTATATCTCTGTTACCCTCACCTTGCCTCACTTTTTCACGTTATTATCTTCTCATCTCACCTCTCTTCTCTCCTAACCTCACTTCTTCACTTCATTTCTTCTCTTCCGACATTACCTTAGCTACATCATTATCTCTCCTTTACTCACCTTACTACACTTCACCGCCTCCTATCTTCTCACTTCATCTCATCTTCTCGTCCATCATTTATCCTCAAAACATTTCGTCTCCCAGTAAGTTCACTTCCTTTCGCCTCCCATCCCATCTCATTTCACCACCTCATCTCAGTTTCTCCGCCTCTACTCATCTTATCCCAGTTCATCTCACCTTACTCCCTTTATATCATTTTAATTCACCTCATCCAGCTCTATCTCCTCTAATCTCAACTCACCTCACCCCATCTCACCTCCTAACCCACCTCATCCACAAATCTCATCCACTCAGCTAATTTTGTCTTCCTTTACCTTATTCCACTCAGAATTTTACCATATCCACGTCCCACTACACCTCAAATCACCACAGTTCACTTCACCGTACCTAATATCACACCTCACCTAATTCCAAACCAAGTCAGTTCAAGCCGTTCCCACCTCACATAACCTCAAAGCGCCCTAACTTGCCTCCCACCTCGTGCTAGGGCTGGATTAATTGGTTAGTGCTGTGGTAAGGGCAAGTGAGGATGAAGAGAGTAAGAGTGGGGGGAAGCAAGGATGTGTGGGGATGGGGGCAAGAGTGTGGACAGGTGATAACATACAGACACAAAACAGAACGAGCAACTAGGCGCGACAGCATGTGCAAGAATGTGTGAGAAAAATGTTTGAAAGTGAGGGGAAATGAGAGCAAGAATATGTGGATGCAGGCAGGAATGTTTAAGAATAATACGTGAGGAATAAAAAAAAAAAATTGTCATGAATGTGAGAGAAAGAATGAATGAGTGTGAAGAAAGCAAAACGAGAAAAAAAAAATAGGTGAGACCCAGGACGAGACTGATTATTCGAGATCGAAATTATGAACGACGATGTGCTCGAGGACGAAGACTACAGCGAGGACGACAAGGTATGAACAAGAACGAATTAGCCACCGCCTATTACTTTCTCCTCATCATACCTCACACCACTATCCTCTCTCTTTTCATCCCATATCACCACCTCATATTGCTTCTCTTCACACACTAAATTTCACTATCTCACATCTCTTCTCACATCCCTAGTCACCTTACGTCTCTCTCTCTCTCTCTCTCTCTCTCTTAATTCCTATCTCCATCATCAAAGAAAAATCATAGACGACCATAAAGGCGTAAAGGTCAGGGGCAAGGATGATAAGAGACGATTTTTACGGCTAGACAGATGAAGGTCAACGAGGACAAACGCGCTCTCTCTTTCTCTCTCTCTCTCTCTCTCTCTCTCTCTCTCTCTCTCTGACTGATATATATGGAACTACAGTCACCACGAAAAAAGATGGTGGGAAGGGGTTTCACGGGTCGGGTATTGCGTGAGTTTTGTCTTTTCTTTCCTTCAGCAGAAAATGTAAGGCGGGAATTGGGCATATGTACTGGGGCTAAACCATTTCCTTCCGATTATATATTTTTCATTTCAGTCCAATTAACCTCAGTTTCTTTCAGCTTAGGAGAGACTTTTCGGGATTGGATGGGCTATTAAATAAAGAATCTGTCATCAATCTGAGAGAGATAAATAGACATCATGCACATCTTCAAAATGTCACACCCCACATCCATCACATCTCACATCCATCACACAATGCCACACCATACACTTCAGCATCAGTCACTTCTAAGCTACACACCACACAGTCACACCTGACGTGCAGCACACACTGTCACATCTCTTACACACCTCAAACTCACCACACACACACACACACTCATACACCTCACGACTAATCACAAATAACACATCTATTTCACACTTCACACCATGTACTGCTGAACCTCACATGCACCAGTCACACCTCTTAAACCTCACAATATCACACAATTAACTGTCACAACCTACATACACCACGCACTACCACACCTCACACAGCCACACAGCATACATTACAATCCACACACACACACACACACGTCCAATCTCGTACTGCATCGTGACATTTCGAACGTGAGAAGAATTTGCCGGGGTTCGCTGGTCACATTTGCAACGAAAAGATATGACACAGATAAAGGCCAGGATGAGCTGAAAGGGTAACCTGACGTTCAAATAAATCTACATCATTTTCTCTTCTTTTCTCTGGTTAGGATCCGATAATTCTGAAAGCTTGAATAATGAGTAAATGGAAGTGTGGGCGGTTCAAACTGGCTTGGTATACATAAGGGTTCTTGATTATAATAATATTTTTGAGTGTCCCTTTGTTTATACGGCATCCTGCACATTCAGTTTATATTTGGAGTTAGGTCGGGATGATGATTATGATAACAACAGCAACAACAACAACAATAATAATAATAATAATAATAATAATAATAATAATAATAACAATGATAATAATAAAAATCAATAAAGAGTGTCGAAGATGATCAACGACAGGGTCAGCTCAGAAGTAGGTCATCTCTCTCTCTCTCTCTCTCTCTCTCTCTCTCTCTCTCTCTCGCGGGGAATTTGCTCTACTGCTGGTAAAAATAAAATAAATTCAAGGAAGTTAAACACAAAAAGGCATAGTGACCTGCCTCCCAAGCCATGAATGAAATGGAAGCGGTACTGAATTCCTATTGATATGGAGAGAGAGAGAGAGAGAGAGAGAGAGAGAGAGAGAGAGAGAGAGAGAGAGACAGACAGACAGACAGACAGACAGACAGACAGAAAGGTGTGTGTGTGTGTGTGTGTGTGTGTGTGTGTGTGTGTGTGTGTGTGCAGAGGTAGTGGTGGTGGTGGTGGTAGTGGTGGGTGAGTGCGCTACCTCGCCTCTGCCACTCTATTGATTCCACACCATTTCCATGACAATTGTTTTAAACGCGTGACCGCTCTAGCGACCACCGCCCGACCAGACACACCGGCACACGTCGCTCGGCCTGTCGTCTCGTCTCAGGGACCCCACTTCGTCGTTTCCTGAAGGCGCTGGTGAAGACGGATATAAGACGGATGTAACTGCAAGCGTTATGACACCATCGGATAGCGTCGTTTTCTTAAGACGTTGATGATGATGATGATGATGATGATGATGATGAAGAGGAGGAGGAAGAGGAGGAGGAGGATGGAGAGGGGGAGAAGGAAGATGATGATGATGATGATGATGACGAGGAGGATTGATGATGGTGATGATGATGATGAGGAGGAGGAAGACTGCTGCTGCTGCTGCTGCTGATGATGATGATGATGATAATGATAATGATGATGGCAATTTCAAGGGCCGTATTCTAGGTGGCACAGAAAGCTTCGTAGCACTGTTTCCTAAGCGACTGATCTTTCGTATTACACCTTAACATTCTCGTCACTGCTCCTTATATCGCTTCAATATCAACATGACTTGCTTCAGTAACAAAAAAAGGGATACTAAGGTTTAATATGCAAAATGAATCGCCAGGGAAGAGGTATTAAGAAATCTTGAAAGTAACTCAGGGTCATCCTCTCGGTGGCCTAAAAGTGTTCAAACATCTCTCTTCTTGTGGTTTATTTTACAGAGAACACTTCACTCTTTTCCTGCTTCCTACTTATATCTTTTAAATAACATAAGAAAGATTTACTATACCCTTTTTAATATTACTTGGCCTAAAACTGCTATCTCGTCTCCTTGAATCCTGAGTTGTAACAGCTGACTGACACTTGAATATGAAGCTAGTCACGAGGAAGTGCTGTTGAATGGATGATGAGCTGTGGTATTGTGTTTTTCTGCCACTATTCAATGTAAAATAAACTGCAAAAGGCAAAGAAAATCTGGGCCAGGAGTAAAAGCAGTGTGACATTCACGATACACAAAGGATGGGCTAGGCTATCCACACACACACACACACACACACACACACACACACACACACACACACACACACACACACACACACACAC
>NC_137017.1:31966265-32003765 GCF_032717465.1 Coenobita brevimanus
AAAAAAATGGAGTAAATATTAACAGGACACCAACAAACCACTGTCACTCAATCATGCATTTTTAATAAACTAAAAATAAAAATCACAGCACACTCAGAAAATAATCGCCCTCACTCGCTTCAGCATTTCTATATATATATTTCCCCATCATGGTCAATCCCTTTCTTCCTTCCTCTCCCCGCGGCCGATCACTTAACTCCCGTATAAACCTGTCTTGTCCTCCTGACGCTCCCTCTTCATTAATATCCTCCCACCCTAAGTCAGTTCCCTGTTTGCTCGCTACACTCTCGCCATGCACCATTTATCACCTCATCCCTTGCTCCTGCTTCAGTCCCCCCGCACACACTATTCCTTCCTTGTTATTAGCCGTCCCCTTCCGACCTCTCTCTCTCTCTCTCTCTCTCTCTCTCTCTCTCTCTCTCATCCTCTTCCCTGCCCCTTGTTTTACTCTCTATTCTCTCTGGCTCTTTTTCTCACTTTTTCGGTCCCTGTTGATCCCCTGTCTTTGTTTTTCCCCGATACACTACTTTCTGGTTATTAGCGTCCATGTCATTCTCTTTCCTCGCTGCTCATATTTCCGTCTCCCTCTGTCTCTTCCTGTCTATGTTTTGATCTCTACCTGTCTCTTACCTCATTCTTTGCTACCTCTGCCGTCTTCCTCTACCCACATACACTGTTCCTTCCTCGTTATAATCGTGTCTGTCCCGTCTCGTCCTTCCTACTCTGTCAGTCTCTCTCTGTCTCTTTTGCCTCGTTCCCTACTGCTCCCGCCATCGTCTTCCCACTCTACTTCATCCTCGATATTTGTGTGCATGTGTCACTCCCTTCTCTTCCTTCCTTTCTCTCAGTCTCTGTCTCTATCTCTACTCCTGTCTGTCCACATGTCTCTCTGTTTCTCACATCCTCTGCTGGTCTTTCCCTCCCCACACGATCATTTCCTCGTTATTACTCTCTCTCTCTCTCTCTCTCTCTCTCTCTATCTATCTATCTATCTATATATCTCTGTCTTCGCTATACTTTCCTCCCGCACTGTACCCGGTAACTTCATCCAAGGGACCACTTCAGTACGGATAGTGTTTTTATTTATATCTTCGAGGAAACACTTCAGATTTTCCACCGCCTCTGCAACAGACACACGATACAACGTTACTCAATCGCCAGTTGACGGTGGTTACGTTCACTCTTATCAAGCAACACAGTAACATTTATATACATTACACCTGATATACACCCTCACCAAGTTTTATCATCAGCTTCAATTCCGTCTCCACAAATATTGCTTTGACCTGTCTCATATGGATAGATAAATTGATGGATAGATAGACAGATGTAGACATGCTGAGAGAGATACATACATATAGAGATGTAGATATAGATATGAGAGAGAGAGAGAGAGAGAGAGAGAGAGAGAGAGAGAGAGAGAGAGAGAGAGAGAAACCAGTCACACGAGTAAGCACAGGAAGAGAAATAATACAAGCAGACATTATCCTGTGCGTTGTAAATGAAAAAGTGACTAAAATGTCTAGAAGCAGGAATAATGGTGATCCCCTTTTCTTACACTACCGTGGAGATAAATAATTTGTTTGTAGGTTAAGAGGAGACACTGAAGGCCAAGAAGTAGGTGGATGGATAATGTAAGTGCATATGTGAAGAAGGGAGTGTGACGACTGAGAAAGCTAAACAACTGACAAAGGATAAAGATGAATAGAGGAAGTACGTATGACACTGCATATGACGAGAGTTGTACCTCTTTTTTTAACCTGAAGTCGACGAAAGGGCCTCCATCCAACAAGCATCATGAAGCACAAGTTTATAGGAACAATGTAGCCTGTCAGAAGTAGTCAGTTTTTTCGAAGGCATGAATGTTGCGGAGGGGGGGGTCCACTTTACAGGGCATTCTGTATGATATTTCTCTCTCTCTTTTTTTTCTTCCTGTTTCTGTTTCATTGCTACCCAGTGCCTTGAATTAGAATGACTGATGATGATGATGATGATGATGATGATGATGATGATGATGACGACGACAGTAAATACCCATGGAGAAATCAAATACCTGCATTTTCATCACACATCTCCCCTACCACGTGAGGACAAGAAACGGGGTTAAGGTGAAGGTGAAGAAGACGAATGACATTTCCTCTCCCTTACCTGACTTCTCTTTCTCCTTTCATCTCACCATTTATACAATCACCATATTTCATTTCCAGATCGCTACAAATTAGTGGTTTCTTTATTTGCCATACCATTATCATCTGTCTCATGTCAGGTGCGTGTCTGTTTCCCCTCTCATCCTCAACACTCACGTATTTAATTATCCACTATTTTTCACGATTTTTTGCGATCTTTCTAGGTTAGTTCCCCATATTATTTTACTATTACTGCTGCTATTATTATTATTATTATTTTATTATTATTATTATTATTGATCTTGACTGCTCTCCAGATTTTCCATTCTCCTGTTCCTTTTATGCTGATTCCACACACTTCCTGCGCCTGTGGGAAAGATGATAATTGATGACTGATGGATGATGATTGATGAACGATGATGAGGATGAGGATGAGGATGATGATGACGACTTACTTCTTATCACTGATGTCTCTCCTGCATCTTCACTCGTGTTCAGTCAGCATTATACGTTCAGAAAAGAATTAGTTTAGCTTTCATCTCTGATAGTTATTACGTGATTTACATTTTCACCCTTTATTCATTATTTCCTTGTTCTACTGGTATTTACCTCTTTATCACCAATATACCTATCGACTCATTATCAGCATTATCTTTTCCGAAATTTTACTTCGCTTCTCATTATTATTATTAAATTTTATCCTTCCTATGTCTAGTCCATTTTACTGACATTGAGATAGGTTATTTTCGAGCTGCAAGAGTTAGATAAAGCCTCCATTAACCCCTTCACGACTAAGGAGGTTGAATAAAATCGCAAAAATATAAAAAAAAAAAATAAAAAAAACAGACATCCACTGCATCGACGAGTGGAGGCTTTGGTCTCCTTTTCTGTTTTTATTTTTCTTCAGCCGAGAGAATTACAGGAACCAAATCGATATTACAGCTTGCTTTTTTTTTCCAACTTTTTTACAACTACCACTTTATGGTAATGCATTATTTTTTAAGGATGAACAGAGGAAGGAAAAAAATAAATAAAAAAACAGTCCACACACCAGACTACAGGTGTCCTCTTAAACCCATATTTTCTTTCTTGTACTCGTGTTATCATTCTAGCCGAACTCTCTCATGATCAACACAACTCTAGTATTGCGTTCCAGTTAACACCTAATAATTTTATACACCTTTTTATTCATCAGATGCAAAGAAGTCTGAAAAATCTAATTCTGTCACCATTAACCCTCTCATGATTTCAGACACTCTAGTATTTCCTTTGAGTGAACCCTAGACGATGCTGTTCGGCTGAGAGGGAGTCATATGCACAGGTGCCAGAATTAAGTCCTTCATCATCACGCTGTCTCTTTCGCCTCCATTATCATTCGCCTCTTTGGTATGCACTGTTTTCTTAATTTTTCAGTTTTTGATTAATCCTCTTCGCTCAATTCTCAGTTCCTCTCTCTCTCTCTCTCTCTCTCTCTCTCTCTCTCTCTCATCACTCCATGTTTATGTTAATAATCGCATTGTCACTGTACTGCTCTTTCTGTCCGTTCTTTTATTTTTCACGCAACAAACAACTGCCATTCACACCTCGACATGCCTTTCCTCTCATTTTAACAATCTACACGCTTTGCTAGTCATCGTCTTATTCTATATATTTTTTTCCATTTCTAAATTCACCACACGATTGCCATCCAGACCACATCATCAACATGCCCTTCCCTCTCATTTTAAACCCTCAATACTCTTTGCTAATCATCCTTTTATCATGATCTTTTTATTTTCCTAGTTTTTCTTTTGTTTCCCCTCCCATCCAGAAAACGAGACGCACTTCCTTTTTAGTCAATTAACTTCTTTCTTCCTCGCTCCTAATTTCTGATCCCCCTCTCTTCTGGCACTAACAGGACACGGTTCCTGGTTATCCTTTTATTCTATGTTAAGTTCTTTTTTCCTACATCCAGATTGGGTCCCCTTTTCTTTCTGCTCTGCTGCTGTTTTTCGCGGTATCCCGTTTCTCTCTGTTTCTCTTGTGTAATCTCTCTTTTCCTCCTCCTCCTCCTCCCTTTTATCTCTCCTTATCCTGTTTCTTTATTCTTTTTCTCTCTCCTTCTGTCCTGAACAAAGAGAATTATCGAGAGTTGGTAATACAGCACATGCACGGCGAGAGAAAGGTAAAAAGGATCACCTGATTGATTGCTTTTCCATATTTTATGTGTTTTCCTCTCTCTCTCTCTCTCTCTCTCTCTCTCTCTCTCTCTCTCAGCCCTGGTAATCCAGAGGGGAGGAAGAGGGAAAATTTTCATAATTTTAAATGGGTTTCTCTAGAGTTCCATTCAGATTTTTCTTATATTTTCCTTATCCCGTCCTTCCCTTTTTTCTTTTTCTTCATTCTTCTGGTCTTGTCTTTCTCATATCACAGTGTCTGGTTACAAATGAACAGAGTTGTTTTATACGTGAAAGGGACAGTGACGTGGAAAAAAATGGCAGTGAGATGGTATGTGGCTCCAACTGACAGAAGAAAATGTGCAGAGAAGACTTTCAGGTATTTATGGCATTAATAGATCTGGAAAAGGCATATGGCAGGGTGAACAGGGGAGGATTATGAAAGGTTTGACATATATACGGTGTGACTGGAAAACTGCTCCATGCTGTAAAGGTTTCCTATGATGCTAGTGAAGTACAAGTGCTCGTGGGCCCTTCGGGCCCTGTCGCACTTGCTCCTGCGGAGGGCTCTCGCGCTACGCGCTTGCTTTCTCGTGCTTTGCACTCGTTTCCTGATGCTTCTCATTCGTTTCCTCGCGCTGCGCGCGCGTGTTGCGATCATTTCAGGTAATCCGAGTCACGTTTATGTGCTGTTCTAGTCTAACGTTGTCACTATCTGCCGTCAAGGCGACATCGAAGGGCCCATGATGGTCTGTTTACGTGCTGTTCTAGTCTAACGTTGTCACTTGGATTTTTTGCAGTTAACCAACTGATCGTGTTATTTGCAGCTTCGAGAATGGAACCCAAGTTATCCGAACGCAAGTCCGAGATATTAACCACTCGGCCACATATACAGTATACAGTATATATATATATATATATATATATATATATATATATATATATATATATATATATATATATATATATATATTCAAATTATTTATTTATATGAACACGGTTATAAACAGGTGAATGTTCGAGTTGTCGAGAGACAGGTGAATATGTTAATTAACGGAGAAGGGTGGAGCGTCCCAAATCTGATGTATGCAGATGATGCGGTGTTGCTCGCTAACACTGTCAAGGATTGTTGCAGACTGGTTCAGAACTGTGAATGTCTGAATGACGTGGACTGAAGGTAAATGTAGATAGTACGACGATGATATGTGAGAGGTTCCTCTCAATGTGTATCTCTATCTGTATCAGTCCATACAATAGGCACTGCAGATCAGACTTTCCCCTTGGAGGGAGTGTAACAGCGAGAATTAACCTTTCCCCATGCTGGCGAAGTAAGACTGGGGAAGGAGTATCTGACGGACGAATGATGCATCTATAATTCGGAGTTTTGCAATGGCTATGTTTTTTTGTATTTAAGAGTATGTACTTCCCATCGGCAGAACGGACAGGATATGAACATATGCAAACATATTAAGGGGCAAACTACTATACCACCGGCGACTGTAACCATTCACCTTGGACAGAGATGTAGTCCTATACTCAGGGTATACGGATCGCGAGACGAATACGCTACTGATCGAGTCGCCGCAGCTCCTCTGATATACTAGTAAATGGAGAGAAGCTTGAACTGGTAGATTAGTTATGTACCCCAGTGCAGGAACAAAATGGAGAGCTGGAATATACGAGAGAGGTGGATAAAAAGACAAGTGTACAAACGATGTGAAGAGCCAAACTGCACAACTGAAACGTGGAGTGAGTGGTGTTAGGACGGTCTTGGTACGAAACCGGAGGCTGCAAAAGTAATGAATGGAGTGTTAGTGGCCACAGTAACATAAAGGGTGTGAGACTAAAGTAGGGCATGAGTGTGAAATGCCAAGAGTAACGACAGTGGAAATGGAAGTCGTGAGGAGTGTGTGTGGGTTCCATTGAGGGAACACGATAAGCAACAATATGATTCACGAAATATATGAAGAAAGAAAGTCTATTGATAAAAAGAGTGCAAGAGAATGCGCTAAGGTGATTTGATGACATGGGAAGAATGGATACAAAAAAGGTGGTGACAGGAATATGCCTGAATGAGCCTGAAGGTGAGAGGAGAGGCGGTAGAGTTAGAAGATGAATGGATATCATAAATAAATGTGAAACAAGAAGGTATTGCAGTTAAAGTTGATGGTGAATTGGCAAGATATGCAGTTGTCTGGATAAGGTACGTAAAGAGAAGCACATAGCAAAGTCCTGTCACTCCCTTTTTAATCTAGCACTCGACGGAATTACCCCTCTGGCAGGTTTATGTGAAGAGAATTTATAAAGAAATAATTAATGTGAGTATGGTTAGCCCCGTAAGGTTGATCCATGAGTCAGAGCTTCAATGGGATGTGTGGATGATTATGTGGCCCATTCCAATTGCTATGCTGTTGACAGTTCTCCAGTTTTGTACCTTCTCATTCCTAGTTTCTATAGCATAATTCACCCCATCTTTAGTTAGGAAGAGGTTATGATAATGATGATGATGATGATGACGATGACGATGATGATGATGACGACGACAACGATGATGACGATGACAATGATGATGATGACGACGACAACGATGATGACGATGACGATGATGATGATGACGACGACGATGACGATGATGATGATGATGATGAATTATGTCTTTCTCACAATGTTTAAAGGCAAAATTATAAATGGTGGAATCTTTGTTCATTTAGATGTTGACTCTCTCTCTCTCTCTCTCTCTCTCTCTCTCTCTCTCTCTCTCAAAAATTATGAGCTAGGATGACGTGCGTGCAATTTTCTGCGCGATGCGTTTGAGGTGCCAATTGTAAGAGACAATGAGCTCACGAAGCACAACACTCACCACGGCAGATATCGATTCTCTCTCTCTCTCTCTCTCTCTCTCTCTCTCCTATCGTCTTTGTCCACCAGTCATCGCTATCACTGCCTCTGTCTTCCTTTCTCAATGATTTCTCCATTTTTCTGTCTTAAAGTTTCACCAGTTTCTCTCTCTCTCTCTCTCTCTCTCTCTCTCTCTCTCTCTCTCTCTCTCAGGTGGGGGAAGCGAATGTAGAGTGAGGGACTGACTTTCTCCACTCTAACCTGACCTAAAATTGCTGCTTCTCCTCCTTTAATTCTGCGCTGTAAAGGGTAATTATCATCAGAATATGCTGTTGCTAATCACGAAGAAGTGTTATAGAAAGTAGAGCCATTGTACTGTCACTAAATTACGGGAAACAGAATGCAAAATGACGAAAACATTGCGCCAAGTTAAGGTAGACGAACTATAGGAGAGCATTAAGAGAGTGCGGTGGTCGAAAGCAGGAGGAAAGGAAGGCCGAGAATGAGGTGAAGTATAAAGTGGTTAGAATTATAAAAAATCGAGAACCAGGTGAAGTGTGAAGTAGTCGGAAGGAGAAGGAAAACAGGGAGCCCAAGAAAAGGTGGACAGTGAGGTAGTGGAAAGAAGGAGGGAAAAGGAAGAAGGAAGTGGAGAGCGCCAGGTGGTCCGATGGAGGAGGAGAGGAAGACTCAAAACGAGGTGAAGCGTGAGGTAGCTGGAAGGAGAACGAAGACCAAGAACAAGGTGGAGAGTGAGGTGGTCGGCGGTACGAGTAAGAGAGAGAGAGAGAGAGAGAGAGAGAGAGAGAGAGAGAGAGAGAGAGAGCAGGAACGAGAACACAGACGGGAAGATCCGGAAATTTGAAGGAGAGGAAGACCGAGAAAGGGTGAGACTGGTGGGGCCGGAAGTCAAAAGAAGAGAAGGATGGGCCGAGAGGAAAGTAGTGTACGACAGATTATCCAAGGAAGCGTTGCGTGGCGTGGAAAGAGGTGTCGTTACTGAGTAGGGACACAACGACACGGTTTTATCTGTCAAGGTCACGCCAAATTGAATGTGGCTTCAGGCAACCGACAGACAAAAAAAGACGAGAGAGACACGAGGCAAACGGAATTGTGTAAGCAAATCAATTCCAAGAAGATGTAAGCCTCGGAGGCGTCACTGGGAAGCAGAGATGGATGGGAGGGAGGAAGGAAACACCACACGCGAGTAAAAATAACATTACGAGCTAAGCAGAGAGAGAACACGCAAAGACTGTCATAATTTTTCAAGCAAGGAAGAAGGAACCCAAGGCCAGAAGACCTTCACGATTGTTCTCTCCAAGGAAAAACAAAAAACAAGATAACTGAGCTAAATTCAAGACCTGTTCATTTCAAGGAAAAGGTTTACAAATACATATAAAGTAAAATAATCAGAGAACAAATATTTTAAGAGCACAATTTACTTATAAAGGAAGAAAGATTTAGATATACACATACAGTATAATAATAGTTCCAAAGTTCAAAGCACACACAAAGAGTTAAAGAAAAAAAAAAAAGGAATAGGAATGTAAAGTAAGCTAACCATAAACACAACAACAGATCCAGACACCTTCACTCCTGTATATACAAACTTTATTGATAAGGAATGAGCGAACGTCTTGAGGGAAGCAGCTGAGAAAGAAGAGAACAAGAATCAAGGCAGCAATGTCGAGTAACTCACAATTTAAGCTATAATCAAGTGGCCAATACGTGAACTGTACTGAAAATATTACAAGAAAGACAACACACCCAGGATAAATAGGGCCACACACACACACACACACACACACACACACACACACACACACACACACACACACACACACACACACACAAACAAACTCGTCCCCAATCGCACACTCAAGTAATAAAAATGCAAACAATTAATTAGATAAGCTGCCCCCAAGAAAGATATTAAAAAACGAGAAGCGGAAAAACCACTCCCACACAGTTTTGCGGGAGAACTTTAATATCTTAACGACACAAGGAATTATCCGCAGAGAAGTCTACGGATAAAAATACGAAACTTTCATCCCCCCATCGGAAAGAAAGAGAGAGAGAGAGAGAGAGAGAGAGAGAGAGCCGAGTAAGGGTGCCAATACTTTATCCGGTTTGGGGTGCTTTACGAAGGCGGGTCGGAGGGGAAAGGGAAAAAAGCATGGAAGGAAAAAAAGGAAAAGTAGAGAAAGAAGAGGAAGAAAGTTTTGGTGTGTGGAAATGTCGATAAAAGCATGACAGGAGGAGGAGGAGGAGGAGGAGGAGGAGCAAGAGGAGGAGGAATAGGAGGAGGAGGAGGAGGAGGAGGAGGAATAAAAAGGAAAGCAAAGAACAGCAGACCTTACGGTCCTTTCGAGGCTGCCTGTTACAAAGTAGACTATGACTACAAAATCTAATTCTACATGCTGTAGGATAAGGATAGTAAAGCAAGAAGGCTTCCCCCGCCTTCAAACCCTCCAGTTAAAACTGGCAGGAAAAGTGAGAAGGACCACCATGCAACAGGGAAAAACTGGCATGGAAATTTCGTAGGAAAGACTATAATACTTTATCTATAAGAGAGAGAAAGAGAGAGAGAGAGAGTCACCGGAATTCGAGGACGAAAGTGACCCGTCTTCATCGTGCCAAAGATAAAGTGAAAGAAAAGAGAGTGAGAAACTGGGAAAAGGTGAGAGAGTGTGAGAAACTGTGAGGAAAAAGTGAGAAAAGGATTGTTGAGCCCGAAAACAGACAAGTGAAGACGAAGCAGATAAGAGAGAGAGAGAGAGAGAGAGAGAGCGGGGGGGGGGGGATGGCAAAAGAGAACCAAAACAGAAGAAACTAGAGGCCCACAAGGGGTGAATCACACCAGCCGCGAGCCGATACATGTCTAGCGCGGCTCGGAATATGACCTTGACCTTGACCTACTTTCACCAATTTCGAACTCATGATCGATTTTTTCCCATGCTTCACACCTGTAAAATTTTGTGATGATATCATTAGCGGTTGCGAAGCTATCGTGCTAACAGACACACAGACAGACAGACAAACTGAAAACAATACCAGCTTCGCCATCGCTAGTGGTAATAATTACAAAAAAAAAAAAAAAAGACTGATACCAACGCTCCTATGACTCAGTTTTAGCTGGAAGGGAATAATAAGTTGTCCCGACCATGAGAAGGTTAATGGTAAAACACACACACACACACACACACACACACACACACACACACACACACACTTAGGCCTTGGTTCCTTCTTCCTTGCATTAAAAAAAATTAATAGTAATAATAATAAAATCGTCTGCCGTTAGCTGGAACAGAATACTAGAGTTATTCCTTTAGTGAGAGGGCTGACAATAAAGACAAAATAACCAGAAGAGAGAGAGAGAGAGAGAGAGAGAGAGAGAGAGAGAGAGAGGCTACTGCAAAAGATAAGGACGAAAAATCTGGAACTAAAGACAGTGTCCACATGTCAAAAAAATGGAAAAGAAAACGTGAAGAAACTGAGAACTGGCGGAAACTGAAGAAAAAGCAACATTACAAAGTTTATATAAAGACTGAGATGAAAAAATGTAAGAAAATGAGAGACGCGGAAACAGAAAGACGTCAAGAACAGAAGGGGGCGAGAAAGATATTGTAATCATAAAACAAGAAAAAGTCGAAGAAGAGTAAACGTGGAAAGAAGACAGACATAAGAAGGAGCACGAGGAGGGCAGCAAGAAGACATGATATTGAAAGAAAAAGAATGATAAACGCGGCAAGAGAAAATCCAGAAGCAGCAGAAAGATACTACAATGAGAAATGACAAAGAATGAGATATATGAACACAGAACACAACAATAAGAGAAGACAAATTACGAAATACACCTAAGATGATGAAAGAGAAAATGGAAAACGAAGAACAGAAAAGACGGATGAAAAAAAAAAAAATCCATCGTATATGAAAAAATGCAAGGTAAAAAACACCTGAAGTAACATGTGGAATAGGAGAGAGATCTTAAAGAGAAAGAAAAAGAACAAGAAGCATGCCCAGGAAGACAAACATAAAAAAAAAAAGACGAGATTAATGGAAAAAAAAACTGGGACGCGAAGAAAAAGAAACGGCTGGAGAAGAGGGAAAAAACTGAAGAATACTATTCAGGAAAATGGCAACGATTCACAAGCAGGAAAAAAAACAGCAAAAGAATCTAACAAAAAGGATGAAAAGAGAAAAAGAAAGAATATACACACAGACAGACAGACAGAGGCAGCGGCAAGGAGAGAGAGAGAGAGAGAGAGAGAGAGAGAGAGAGCATTCCACAGTCACTCTGAGCCACTGTTACATGGGGCTGGGGGAAAGGGGGGGGGGTCTGACCTACAAGAAACTCTATGGAAACCAGTCTTCATATTTCACAAGGTTAATTCATTCAGCCCAAGGATTTTTTATTATTCTTTACTAAGTGAAGGGACAACTGAGAGAGAGAGAGAGAGAGAGAGAGAGAGAGAGAGAGAGATAGGAAACGACACGAGGAAAGGTCCTAAGAAAAAAAACCAAAAACAATAAAAACAGAGTCGCAGCAGGACCTAGCCAAAGAAAAAGAAAAATGGAGAGAAAGAGAAAACACGGAAGCGGGAGACACAACAAGGCCAAGAAAACAAGAGAAATGGGGAAGCTATGAATGAAAACGAAGAGAATTTGAAGCAGAGATTAGAGAGAAGAAGAGTTGAAAGCTGATGTTTAATAGGAGAAAGGCAGACTACTGGAACATGTACTTTTAAATCAGGAAAATAAAGAAGGAAAACTATAGTAACAAGCAGGGAGAGGAAAAGAAGGAAACAAAGGAGAGATACAGAGGCAAGAACAAAACAAATCAAAACACAAAAGACGATATTAACAATGCAATACAGAATGAGAGGCAAAGTAGACATAATAACAAAAACAAACAGGAAAAACAAGAAGAGAATCAACACTAGATACACTGGAGGAGAAATGCGAATTCCAGGAAAGGTCAGAAAAAAAACACAGTACAGAGAAAGGAAAAGAATGAAACAGTGTGGAGAGAGAGAGAGAGAGAGAGAGAGAGAGAGAGAGAGAACCAGGCATAAGACAGCCGCGCCCCATCTCAAAGCCACCTAGGAAAATATTCTACCACTTTTCCTCCCCCCCAGGGTCAATCCGTCCTCTTAATTTACCCCCAAGTGCCCCCGTACAGGAGAGGCTGGGGCCCCCTGGGGTGTTCATGCCTCGCTGACAATCCAAATGAGGTCTGGGGTACTTTTTCTGAGCCCCTCCCCCCCCATCTCAAAAAAAAGTAAAGAGGAGACAAAGAGAGAGAGATGAGGAGGGTTTGTGCTTGGGGTGTCTTTTGGTCATATCCGCCTGTGTCTGTCCGTCTGTCTGTCTGTCTTTTGCGGGGTGTCTTATTCATGTCTGTCTGTCTGTCTGTCTTTAAATTCGTTTGTTCTGTCCGTTTGTCAGTTTTATCTCTTGTTTTTTCTCCGACTGTCACTTTGGTTGTCTGTTTTTCCTTCGGTCTGCCTTACTGTTGAGCTGTTTCCTGTCTTAACGCTCGTTTGTCTTGCCTTTTTGTTTGTGTTCTCTCTCCTGCCGTCGGAGCACCTGTTTGTTAGCCTGTTATTCTCATCGCCTCTCTTACATCCCATCTGTTTTATGTTCTATGTCCGTTTGTCTTGTCTGTTTGCCTATCTTTTTGTATGTCTGTCTTGCTGAGCTGCTGCCTGTTTGTTTGTCTTTCTCTCAGCCTGTCTTGTTGTCTGTCTCTCTTCTACCTGTCTATTCTCTGTCTTTGTATATCTGTCTGCTTTTTATCCTCTAAATATGACATTTTTTACGCTGCCTCTTCCTATCCTTTTCTTATTATTTGTCTTCATTATCATTTCCTTTCACTTACGATTTCTACATCCTTGTTTCTCACCTAACTTTGTGTGTGTGTGTGTGTGTGTGTGTGTGTGTGTGTGTGTGTGTGTGTGTGATTTTTTCTGTTCTTTTTCTCCTTGTTCCGATTCCTCCTTCAGTCCCTTCGTTGTTGTTGATGCACTGTTATTATATTCAGAGTAACACCAGATATTGTTCAAACGAGATATTCTAGCACCCAAAAGCTTCAAACACTCCCCAAAAGCCTCAAACATTACCCAAACGCTTCAAACACCCCCCCAAAAGCTTCAAACACTACCCAAAACCTTCAAACACTATCTAAATGCTTCAAACACTACCCAAAACCTTCAAACACTACCTTAATGCTTCAAACACTACCCAAAAGCTTCACATACTACCCAAAAGCTTCAAACACTACCCAAAAGCTTCAAACACTACTCAAAAGCTTCAAACACCACCCAAAAGCTTCAAACACCACCCAAAAGCTTCAAAAGCCACCCAAAAGCTTCAAACATTACCCAAAAGCTTCAAACACTACCCAAAAGCTTCAAACACTACCCAAAAGCTTCAAACACTACCCAAAAGCTTCAAACACTACCTAAATGCTTCAAACACTACCCAAAAGCTTCAAACACTACCTAAATGCTTCAAACACTACCCAAAAGCTTCAAACACTACCTAAATGCTTCAAACACTACCCAAAAGCTTCGAAAACTATCTCGAGGAACCCCTTCTTTGCTGCCCGTACACCTAAGAAACGAACGGTACTTTAGCTAATATCTGATGCTTTTATTTTCTGTCGAGAGATCCTAGCAGTCATGGGGTTTTATTTTTAGTCCTTTTTTTCTATGGATATCTTTCTTACTCTCTTTACACCACTTTTTTTTTCCTTCTTTTTCTTGCCACCTCCTCGTCTGTCGCTTTCTCTTCTTCTTTACCTGACTTGCTTCTTCCGGCTTAGTATTTCTCTTTTGACTCTCACCTTTTTCTTTCCTTCTTTCTGCTATTCTTGGTGCTTGTATTTTGTTTTCGTGTTCCTCCTGCCTTGACTTTATCTTTTCGCGTCTGTGTCTCTCCGTCCTTTTTTGGTTACTGTTATTCTTGCTTTTTCTTTCTCTTGCTGTTTGTCTTATTTCCGCGTCTCTCTTAACTCCTTTTCCATTGCTTTCTCTTTCGTACTTCCTTGTTGTTCACTTCTCCTAATTCTCTTTCCATATTCTTTTTGTCTCCCTTTCGTTTCTCTCTCTCTCTCTCTCCCTCTCTCTCGTGACAGGCTGGCTCTCTTTTTCACTTCCTCTTTCTGTCTCTTCCTCCACCCCCTCACTCTCTTGTTTTCAAGGACTTTTAATTTGTCTCTCAGTCTCTCCTCCCTACCTCTCCCCCTCTCTCCCTCCCTCCTCTCCTTCCATGAGTCCCCAAACTCTCAGTCGTTTTCCGGGATAAAGAGCTGGAATGAGGCGGGGACTGAAGGCAACCTGGAATGCCTGGAAGGAGACTGGAACACGATAATTAGCTGAGTCAGTCCCGGAAAAAGCTCGCCCAATCAGGATATTTCGTGGCCCCATACAGGCACAAAAAGAAAGAGAGACTGAGGGGATTGTGGGATAGAGATAGAGCCTGTGATATGTGTACAGAGATAGAGACAGAGTATGATAATTAGCCGGGAAAGCCCATGAAGAAATTGCTCGCCCAATCAGGATATTTCGTGTGGCACCAAACAGGCTTATACGAAGGGACTGAATGGCTTGAGAGAGAGAGAGAGAGAGAGAGAGAGAGAGAGAGAGAGAGAGAGAGAGAACTGGCCTCTTCACTAGGATGTCTTATTCATACTGTTCTTGCTACTTCCAGACAATTTTCCTCATTCCGGGGGGTTTGATACAGCCTCCATTAACCCTTTCACACCTAAGGGATTTTTAAACAGAATAATACCGACCTGAAAGGATAAGATATAGCCTTCATTAACCCCCTCAACCCCAATGATATTTCCTAAACTGAATAGCATTTTCTGGAGATACAAGCCTCCCTATCCGCCAACTGCTGGATGGGGGACAGCAAGAGAAGGACCATGTCAGGTGAGCTTTGGGCCACAACAACATCAATACAGCAACACAAAGCTCCTCAGGTATGGGGTTAAAAGCATGGAATAGGTTGCCCTCCCCCCCCTCTTTTTTTTTTGCCTAGCTATGAAGGGGAAAAACATAAGCTTAATATTATCATCTCGTGGCAGGAAGATACAAGACAAAAAAATATCCCCGGGCTGATAAGGTTAAAGGCATGGAATAGCTAGCATGTGCATCCGCTTGTCTCCCGCTGGGTAATGTTTCTGGCGTGGTATGTTGCAATGTTATTTTCTGTGACAGGTGGGGAAGCGCTCCATGCCGGGGTGGGAGGATGGTGGTGACACGCGGTCTGGTGCTGGTGACAGTGTGCTGATGATGGGATTGGTGATACTATAATGGTGACAGCGACAGTGGTGATAAAATAAGTGGTGATAATGTTATGGAGTGGTGTGCTGTGGTGTGGGTGGGTAGTGGTAACAATGCGGTCTGGTAAGGAGAACACCAATTGGTGATGAGAGAGTGTTTTTTAACGTGGTGGATGATGATGGCAATAATGGGGTAGGGTGATTTTAATATGAATGGGTGATGATGGCACGGTAGAAGGCCGATATCATCATCATCATCATCATCATCAACTTAACCCTCTCTCTCACTAACATGGTGTGGAAGGATTCCGGAAAAAAGTACAAAAGTAGGAGAACTACCAATAAATTGTCCGATAAAAATGTATTTTCTCCATGTATTCATATAAATCTTCTCAGTTCTTGGTTCCATTTCACAAACCAAACGAGCCACACGAAACTGCCGTTCATAATACCAATGGAACAGGCTTCATGAACACCTGCCTGGATAAAAAAGGGGGCGCAACCCTTGTCACACTCGTACATGTCACTCATCCATCAAATGTCACCCCTTTTTGCTTTCTCAATTTCCTTACCGCACTCATCCATATGTCCACCTGCACCAGTGATTCCTAAACTGGGGACCATGGCGAATATGTAGGGGGGGGAGGGGGGAGGGGGTAAGTTTAAGTGTCTGAAGTCACAGGTGGAAAAAAATTTATAATCATTTTCCAGAGGCAATACATGGGAGGGATCTTTTGTCTACCAACCATTTTGTATACAGCGTACCTTCAAGCATTCCAAGATAAATGTATCAAACAAGCGACTAACTCGCCATAGACATTTATGTACAGAAGAGAGTGACGAAGTTTGTGGTTTGAATGTAACGCTACCCTGGTATCCGTAAATTGGCTGTCTCGGTGTTTCTGTCAGCTTTGTCTACCTTCCCCTGCAATACGGGATTTTCCAACCTGTTAAACATTTGACTGAAAAGGCATAATCGGTTCCACATGGAAGATGTTTTCTTCTGTACCCTTTCTGTGTCTCAGTCAGTAATAACCTACTGACTGCAATAATACATTTTCAGCTGTACCATTGACTTCTCAATTTACTTTATTAGCGCTCTTGTATGTGCATGTTCAGCGTCATTATTTAAAATCACTAGAGGTGCTGGTATTTCATACACCTAACATGCTCATTCGAATGATTTTGTCCTTCCATCCATCATCCAATCCTACCTTGCCCCATGAGGAGCGTAGGAGCTCGGGGCTAGGCCTGTTGGTCCTGACATTTAAGTTGAGAGTGAATGACTTTGTCTTCTTCTTCAAACGAAGATGTAGATGGGAACCATAGATGTTATCGTATTTAGTCCAGGATGGCCAATGAACATAAGAGTTTTTGAACCACTGATTTACACCAAACATCCAACTTCTTGGACTTCCACGTCTCCACCTACCCTCAGACTCACTCATTTACCCTCGTCACCACTCTGTTTACATCCAATCTCTCAATGTAAGCATACCATCTACCATCTAAGTACACGGTTCTACTCTTCCAATCAGCAGACTTCCGTATTCCACATCTGCCATGAGTCTCTGCATTTTTTTTTTTTCCCCTGACCAACCTACACAGCCTACGTTCACTTCTTAACAGGCCCATTTCTACTGCTTTCTGACAGTTACATCGTTCTAAAGCTTCACACCCGTCATTATGAGCACTGATATACTGAAAATATATGTACCACTAAATGACATAACACCTCTATGACATCGCAACTTCCTGAAATCAAGGCTTCGACCACTTCCATCCTCATCCACTCTTCACCATTACACACAGTCAGACAAGCCGGCCTGGTTTACTGACCCCGGACAGACACAAGATCCAGCTCTGAGGCTTCCTTCATCTCTTGGGGACAGCTTTTATACAGAATAGATTCTCGGTTCACACCACCCATTCCTTTTCTAGTTCTTTACGACACGCAGGGAATTCGTGGGCAGCATTCTTTCTCCCCCATTCCCAGAGACGCCTGCTATTTCAAGTGAGCAGTCTCCTGGAACAAAAAGCTATTCTCAGGCTGGGCTTTGGTTTAGTGTATCTGTGACTGATTTTCCTGCCTAAGAGTTAATATCATCATGGCTATATACCAAGCATGCCGCCATACTTCTCTCCCATCTACTACCCACAAGGTGAATGGTAGTCAGCCATCTACTACTTCCAATAATATACTGGAGTGGTAATAACATGATAGGGATGATAACGTGATGAACCGTGAACAAGTGGTATTAATAACGTGGTGTTTTTTATGAAAGAAAAGAGTAATCCAAGGACGACAATCTGCAGCACTGGTTCCTTCCAACAAAAACACCTTTCTCCTCTCCATGACAAACTGCTTCCTCAACCCGTCACCAGAGTCATTATTTTCACCACCATCTTTCTCCGTCCGTCTCCACAAACATCACTTCCTGGCGCAGTCTTCTCCACTTTTATATCAAGCTGCTGCCTCACCTGTCTGTCATCACATTTACTACCAATCTTCTCCACTTGTCACCTCAGTCATCACTATCACCAGCTTCACCTGTCACCACAATCCCATGACTTGTATCAATATTCACGTCACCACAACCATTGCTATCACCACTTTCATCTACTCCTATCACCACATATCTCCTCAATGCACCATCATCATCATCACCATCACCACAAATCTTCTTTGTCTGCCACCACCATCATCACCGGCACCAAATCTTCTCAACCCATCATCACCATCACCACAGATCTTCTTTGCCTGCCACCACCATCATCACCAAAACCAGATCTACTCAACCCACCATCACCATCATCACCTTTGTCTGCCACCACCATCATCATCAGCACCAACATTCTTCACCACATTTATGACAGGCCGCGTCCTCACCTGTCACCACCACATGACAGCCTGCCTGCCAATCCAACCCTCCATCTCAATGCCTGTCTCCTCATACATACCAATAGCTCCCTTCCCCCCCTGTTCATACCCTTGTTCCTCCTTCCTCCACCCCACCCACTTATCCCCCTTCTGTCTCCCGCCCTCTACCCCAACCTCTTCTCCCTCCGCTCCTCACTCCCCTCTTTCTCCTATCCTCCACCCCATCCTCCTCCTCCTCTGTTCTCCCTCCACCCTCTTCACCCCCTCCCTCTGCCCACCCTCTCCATAAACCTCCCTGTCACTTCCTCCACCCCACCTGTTCACCCTCAACTCCCTCGGTTCCCCTCCCCACCCCTTCCTAATTCACCCTCGCCATAATGTTCCCCCTTCTCCCCTTTATCCACAGACTATCCTCTCTCTCTCTCTCTCTCTCTCTCTCTCTCTCTCTCTCTCTCTCTCTCTCTCTCCATATTCTCTTTTCCTCCTCCCTTTTCCCATGCAGTTTCCCTCCTCCCTCCACCCCCTTCCCCCACCATCCCTAGTCTTCCCCACCATCTATCCAACTCCCTGCCTCCCCTCCTTCCTCCATCCTCCATCTGTTCTCTTCCTTCCTCCTTCTATCCCCCCCCAAACTTGCCCTCATTTCTCCATCCCTCTTCCTCCTCCATTTCCCCTATTCTTTACCCTTCTCTCATCTCTCACACACCATCCCCCTTCCCTACCCCTTCCCCCACCGTCTATTGTCTTCCCCGCCATCCACCCCTCCTTCCTCCTCCCTCTCCCCTACTCCCACCCCCTCAAGACAACCTCATTTTCCGCCCATTATAACCACAATATTGTTTTCCCCTCATCGAAATACGTTTTTTCCTTAAAACAGTGACGGAAAAATTGACGCACTCTGTCGGTATTGAGTCTTTAAAAAGGCGAAACTCTTGGATTTTTCACTGGAAGATGTAGGGGCAGGAAGACGAGGAGGAAGAGGCAGACAGGGGAGGAAGAGGAAGACAGAGGAGGAAGAGGCAGACAGGGGAGGAAGAGGAAGACAGAGGAAGACAGAGGAAGAAGTGGAAGATACAGGAGCAAGAGGAAGACACAGGAAGATGAGGAAGACAGAGGAAGAAGAAGAAGACAGAGGAAGATGATGAAGACACAGAAGGAAGAGGAAGACAGAAGAGAAAGTGGAAGACAGGAGAAGGAGGAAGATGGAGGAGGAAATGAAAGCAAGGAACAAGAGGAAGAAAGAGGAGTAGTGGCAGAACGAAACAAGGAGAGGAATGACAGTGACGAGAGAGAGAGAGAGAGAGAGAGAGAGAGAGAGAGAGAGAGAGAGAGAGAGAGAGAGAGAGAGAGAAACGAAAAAAAGGAGGAGGAGGAGGAGGAGGAGGAGGAGGAGAGGAGGTCAAATAAGGAAGGATTTGTTCAGTGGTCCGCTTAACCAATTGTCCGTGTCTGTAGGGAGATATTCATAAAGGATCTTAAGCCAATTTCCACGTTAAGCAGTCTTCATAGCACCTAAATATAATCAGTAACAATCTTAATTACTCATGCTTTTCGCCCTAGTATTCCACATTCATTTGGCTGTGATGTGGTTGGTGTCTGAAGGAAGTATTAATCGTATACACAATCAGTCTTATTCGCAACTTCAGCTCAAGAAAGTTTATGAATACAACCCGTCACGCACCAGCACCTCAAGAATGATTACCTTTCTCTGGGTCTGGACAACTCTAGGGGTCTATGTCACTTTACGCCAAACGATTATATTGAACGATGAGTCATGGGAGTCTGAAATACAATTATCATTAACCTTATCAGTGTAAAAATATCGCCCGTATTCTATTCCTCCAAAGGCCAGGCGATTTTATTAAGCTGAGTGGGCCACATGAGACCCATTTATTATTCTTCGCCGCTGCCAGGTTACCAATTGGCTATCACATTCAGGCTAACACCATGTGAGTCTAAGAGGCAATGCATGAAACACTCGATCAACTCCCCCCAGCACTAGACGATTTCCTTCGCCTGATATTAATGGGATTAAAAACTTGGTTCCCCTTTTTTCCCTTCTACCATACACCGTAATATTCTATGCCGACTAACGCAATTAGTTTTGTTCGTCATAAATGGAACTGTATACACTGCTCACTTTAACACAAGGCGATTTTGTTCACCTGAGAAGAATGCTGTAGTTCTTCCTCTTGAAGTGACCCAGATTTTCGTCTTTTGCTGCATAACTCAGGTAGATCCGTGATTGAAAAAGAACATGTTTTTCAGTTTGTTGTCGTTAACGTCAGACTGTTTTATTCAACGTTGGAGGCCTCCACCTTGTGAAGGGGCTATGAATGCTCCATCTTCCCTCTCCAGAGAAAAAGCTTCTCTAGGCTAAATAAAATCGTGGAAAAGGTAACAACATAACAAGAAGGAGAGCTCGAAGAATGCAACACCAGCATCCTGCAGTAAGTATAAGGTCTGAACATTTGATTTCACTTTGTAATCATATCTTTAAACCGATCTTTCCGTCTGATGATGCTGAAAAGAAAAGAACAATAATGTCTTTTCAGTCTGTTCTTGTTATCTCTAGACAACGGTTATATTCAGCACAGGAAAGACCTTTGGCATGCAGTGGGTTAAATCGTTCACTACGGTTTCCTATTGATGCAGTTTATCCTTTCTGCAAAATTACTGTTATGAAATTATTTAACTAATGCTCTTTAATCTCTCAAACTGAATAAAATCGTCGTGATAGAAAGACCACTATGTAAAAAAAAAAAAATGCACTCTGCGGCAGGATAGGAATAAAATAAATCGTTTGTTTGAAAAGACCATTATGTAAAAAGAAAAAAAAAACACTACAGAAGGGAATAAGAATAAAATTAATTAATCTAGACAAAGGCCAGGCTGCGACTACCCTCAATCTTCCCGCTGCCAAAGGAGGTATGTAATATTTTGCCAGTATTTTCTTTTTACGGAAGGATGTATTAACTTTTATATTCATTTCCCTGAAGAACGAGGAAAGGAAGACCGAGAATGAGGTGTGTGTGTGTGTGTGTGTGTGTGTGTGTGTGTGTGTGTGTGTGTGTGTGTGTGTGTGTGTGTGTGTGTGTGTGTGTGTGTGTGTGTGTGTGTGTGTGTGTGTGAGAGAGAGAGAGAGAGAGAGAGAGAGAGAGAGAGAGAGAGAGAGGCAGTGGTTGGTGGGGCAGTGAGGTTATCAACTTTATTCTCTTCTACCCAGCCTAGCTTTACCTCCCCCCGGCCATCTCCCGCAGCCCTTAACTTCTGACTCTCTCTCTCTCTCTCTCTCTCTCAAAGGTCCTTCACTGCCATTTTTTTTGTCTCCCTTTACCCTATGTTCCTCCCTATTTTTTTTTTTTTCGTATTTTTTCTGATGTTTTTCGTAACCCTGCATCGATTCCAACCCATTCACTACGATGACGTCTTTCCCGATGGTACCATATTTAAAACGGAAAACATCAAATGAGTGAAGATGATATTCGAGTATTTTATTTGTTGTTTTTTTTTCCATTCCCTTCATTCCAGAGGCGGCCTAAGTCAAGCTAAATATGTGCTACCGTAAAGAAATTATTAATCTTTTATAAATTTCCATTGTGTCCATCCATCCATCAATGTTTTTTCTTTTTCATTAAGAACGTCAAAGTTCGGGATAAGTTACTCATTCCCGATATTTAAGGAGAGGGTAGCCTGCCTCACCCTCCCCTGAGTAGCATTATGTGATCAATGAACTCCAACCTCTGATAAAAACCCTTATAAATTTAGTCCGGCTGTAGTGCCTTAACCCACTAAACCACGAGGCCGCCCGTTCCATAATAATTCTTTGCTAAACAGTACCTAATAATAAATTTTATGTAAAACTTTACCGTGCACGGGCAGAGTTCGAGAGCAGCACTTTTACCTGGAGCTAATTAAACAGACACTAGGCACGAAAACAGGGAACCGATTATAAACGTGTTTTTGTTCCACGCCTACATTTTCTTTTCCGCATTCGTTTTCGCCCCAGAGGCAGGTAGGCAGGGAGGGCTAATCGGTACGGCACAGAGCGAGCGAGGAAATACGAAGTTACGAGGGTGAGTGGTTTTCCCGGCGATGTAATATCCCCGGGTAGCCTCTTGTTGTGTACACGAGAATCATTTCGGCCTCGTGATCTCAGCTGACCCGACCCTCTCCTCCCTCGAAGAACGTAAATGTTTCCGTGCCCCCAAAATAATTGCCCGGAAAAGCTGGTTGGTGGAGGTCCCCGGAGTACAGCCAGCCTCCCACCTGTTGACTCTGGGCCCATGTATTAAGCCCACCTGCCCGCTCTGTGTATATATAATCCTTCTTACATTTGTCGGCAGAAAGAATGGGGGGTATATTTGCTCTTCGCTCGTTCCGGTGCCGAGGATATCCTACCTCTCTTGCCAAGTTAACCACCTGAGGCTCAAAACCGCTGCTGCTTTCTGTTTGCCCTCATATATTATTCCCGCTGCCCTGCTCATATATTAGCCCCTTCAGAGCGTGGACATCTTTATTTCTTTTTTAAGCTTCTGCCAGATGATTTATTTTAGCTTTAGGAAATCCTGGACTTTAATCCCTTTAATACAATATTATATCTGTATTTTTGCTGCAGTCAGACGAATCAATTCAGATTAATGGAAACCTCTTGTACTGTAGAGTTTTGGAACAGTCTCCATCAATAATCTTCAGTATAATCATGTCTCAGTGCTGAATTGGGAAGCCCTCCTGGGGTGACATCGATATAACCAAGTAGTGGAGTTGCCCAGTTATACGAACATCCTACAACTCCCTCCCTAAACCCCGAATGAATATAGTGGCATTCAGGAAAAGGGCAACTTCAGCCTCCAGTCCAATGGATTTTCAGTCAGATGAGCCTGACGAATCATCATCATCATCACCACCATCATCATCAAACTTTCTCTCTCTCTATTTCATTAATGCTGCTGCCAGACAATCAAGATCAGCTAAGGATAGAACAACTGTTACGAAGACCCAGTCATGCTGATCTAGTGATATTAAGTCTTCCTGATGCCATTTGCTGCTCCTTAAAATGACTCCATTGATCAAGTCTGCAAACTTCACTTGTGCTCTCGCTGATAACATTTATTGCTGACTGTTGCTTTTCCTTATTATTTAAACTGACTCCAACGTTTCAAGTCGCTGTTGATTTCACTTTTCCTTCTCTTGATGTCATTATAGCGTTACTTAAAGTGTCTCTCATGCCCAGGCCGTTCTCCTTTCGCTGAGGTGTGACGCGGTGCTTTGGCAATAGCAATCAGGTGGCCTTATGAAGCCAGTCTCGCGATGGTACTCCTGCGACAGTATCCACACACCCACACCCACGACAATCGCCCCCACTTAGGCATTAGGGGCGTATTCCAGGGGATGTATTTCTCCTCGTTTTCGGTCTCCCTCTCTTCCCATTCACCTCGCTCTCCAATTCTCTCCTAGTCAATCTCTCACTGTCCATTCATACCAGGTGGCCAAACCGTCTTAGAGGGTCTGTATTTACTTGTCGCTACGTGGATATAAAGAACACTTGCCTTGTTTCCACCTGAAGGAACTGGTCTAGCATCACAATGTGAATACTAAGTCGTGGCTGTGTGAAGTTTGATGAGCTTTAGATGTAACGTGGGAATGAGTCTACTTGGCTAGTCAAATCCATCCTCCAGTCTACATACGGCCGTCATGCGAGCTGATAGTGATTATAATTTTTGTCAGAGTCAAGTAACCGCACTATACCGACATGTAATTACAGTATCGCTATATTGAAAACTCCACAGTGACAACATCCAAGGCAAAAACTCGTTACGGTGAAGTCTTCTACATTTTACGATCGATGCTGTTGTTAGAGGATATGGTACGTTTAGGAGAGCCCCTCGTGGTGAAGGGGTTAATAAAGGCTATTTTAACCCCCAGTTCGAAAAGTCTCCCCAGTACTAAATAAAATCATGTGGAAATAGCAAGAATAAAATATTAATAAAGTCGTCTTACTGAAGGAGCCAACCTGTTCCGTCTGAGGAAGTATTTATTACGTCATTCTTGCTGCCACTTAATCATTTCATTCAGCGTTAAGTGGGATTTTGAAACGAAAGTGTGTTAGATAAAGAATATCATTAACCACTTCACGACTGGGATGCTTCTAAGCTGAATAAAACCAACTGGAAACCGCAATAAAATGTACTGTTTAATTCACCATACCTGTCAGTCCGTTCGTTCGTTAAGCACGCTCACAATTTTATGTTACTCAGTCTGTTCGTTCGTTAAGCACGCTCACAGTTTTTACGTTACTGTGTTGAAAATCTGCACGAATAAAAATATGAGCCAAAGATATGCAGAACATGTAAATCGCGAGAAGTACGGCCCCCGACCCCAACCCTCACTATACAATTTTCCAATTTGTGGGGAAAAAAATAAATAAAAGCGAAGTTCTGACAGTACCAGTAGTTGTAGTTCCGGGTTCATCCAAAACGCAAACCCAGTGAACGGCAAGCTGATCTTATCTTTTCCAGCAGTCCACCATCCTCTTCTCGGAGGACAGGGATGGAGTTGAAGGACGTTTGTTTAACGTGGCAGATGTATCGTGCCACTGACTGTGTCCCTCTACTGCACCAGTTTTGCTGGTCATACACAAAGACAAAAATAATTAACCTATCACACAAAATAGGCAGGTGGGCAAGGGGAATCACTCCCAACCAGTCAGGGAAGGGTCCAACGCCTTCAAGGTAAAGATATACTAATTCGTACGATCATACTTACAGGCCTACATGGGTTGCATGAACTACATAAGTTCCACCCGGGGGTTCGGTGAGGGTGTGCAACCCCATCTCTGACCTCTTGTAGTAATATCCACAGTATTCAAGAAATGAGATTACGTATGTATATTTTTAAGATAAAGGTCTGAGCAGATTCATGGGCAACAGAGGAACTAAATGTGGATGCTGGGGGAGGATGCACAGCCCCCGAGGCACAACGCCATAAGAAGATATCTTTTAATCTGGCTAGCCCGAGCCAGGCAGGTAGTGATGCTGATATATATATAAAACATCACATCCATGAAGGAGCAAAAAACATCATCCCACATAAGGACCCTCGATATGGTTCATGGTTGATGGTTTTGTCAATCACCAGAAATGCTATAAGATCCTCGAAGATAATTGCCATGACAGTCCTACGAATGTGCCCCATGACAGTAGCGGGGGGGGGGGGAGGTATGGTGGGGCGGGGCGGGGCAGGGCGCGTGACCTCCCGGCGCTGGGTAAACTGGTGGACGCCGTCGCCACGTCTATTAACCCGCCAAATTAGCATCTTAATTACTCCTTTGTGGGGCGCCAGCGGAGACAAGGCGACGCTGGGCCATGCTCACCCTCACTCTCACCATCATCAGTCTCTTCTTCACTTTCATCCCTCCTCATCCTCACTCTCCTTACAGCTCATACTCACTCTCCTCACACTCACATTCACCCTCAGCTTCAGCCTCACCTTCCTCTGCTTCACATTCTCACCCACCCTCACCCCCAACCTACCCTACTCACCTTCATCTTCAGCCTCTATCGCGTACCCAGGCTCGGCAAAGAGGGTTAAATTATGATCGGTAAAGCTGCGAAGTGAGGTGAGATGAAGTAGGATGAAAGTCGTAATAGGGAGCCTTGTTCATCCTATACTTTCTACTGGCTTGGACCGTTTGTTAACAGAAAAGGATCAGTAATAACCAGCACAGAGGCTTGTTTATCCTTTATATTAGTTTAGTCCCTTTATAAAATCCCTATGGCACTGCTGAAGAGCCCCAACACTACGTATGCATAAATTATACCCACACGCTAAAACTGTGAAGTGTGGGGATATGGCAGTTTCGCTCCCACTTGCGACCGTGTGCATAAAACTAATTAACATAGGGGAAGACATAACCCCCATTTTTTAATCGATAATTTCTGAAGCACATGAAGAAAGCAGAACATGTCTAGCCTCTATAACATCGCCGTCTGCACTTTGTAACGTGAGCTGTTGAAAAATAAGTTTAATACCAACAGGCGCTCTACAAATAACCTTGAAAAACTGTGAGTCTGCCTTCCCCTTGTCAATCAAAATTTTAAGTACATACGCCCCTACGTATCAATCTAAATTTTAAGGACACATACCCACTTCTCAAGCTAAATTTTAAGTACACACACCCCTACTTCACAATCTAAATTTTAAGTACACACGCCCCTACTTATCAATCTAAATTTTAAGGACACACGCCTCTACGTATCAATCTAAATTTTAAGGACACACAGCCCTAAGTATCAATCTAAATTTTAAGGACACACAGCCCTAAGTATCAATCTAAATTTTAAGGACACACAGCCCTAAGTATCAATCTAAATTTTAAGGACACACAGCCCTAAGTATCAATCTAAATTTTAAGGACACACAGCCCTAAGTATCAATCTAAATTTTAAGGACACACAGCCCTACGTATCAATCTAAATTTTAAGGACACATGCCTCTACGTATCATTCTAAATTTTAAGGACATACACCCCTATTTCTCACTCTAAATTTTAAGTACCCAAACCCCTATTTCTCACTCTAAATTTTAAGGACACTGTTGGACTCTCATCAGTAAAAAGATAACACTCCATATGATCTATAATAAGATACTCTCTCTCTCTCTCTCTCTCTCTGCAAAAAAAAAATCGCGTCGAGGGAGTTAAGTTGAAGAGAACATTAATATTTATAATCTGGTTTAACAGGCAGTGGTTTCCCTTTGCTGAATAATAATAAGTTTGGCCAGACTAAAAATAACCAAGCGACATCCTGCCTATAAAGGATACATTTAATTATAAATTTACCATATTCTCCTCTTTCATCTCCATGCAAAGTTAACATCAAAATCATCTCTCTCTCTCTCTCTCTCTCTCTCTCTCTCTCTCTCTCTCTCTCTCTCTCTACTGTACCTACCTACCTACCTGCCTAAGAATCGGGTGAGATAGAACCAGAAACAAGCAAAGACAAAGATCAAGGAAAGACAAAGATCGAATGTAGGCAAGTGCGATAGTAGGCAGAGAATAAAATTAACAACAGGCGAATTATGCAAGAAAAACAATGCATAAAGTCTCCGGTACAATTTTTCAACATGCATCTGTATTTCACTTGCATATCACTGAGGCAAACAAAGCAGGTGACAGCTTTCACTAAAGTCAAGATTTCAACTTATTTCAGTTTCCCCTCTTCACGAATTCCACTCTTATCTACAGGTTTGGTGTGTTTTTGTGAGCACAGATAACTCTCCTTGTTAAGATGCGTCACAGGGAAGAGTGATGCTAATGGTCTACGTGTAAAGTATACTGACGTGGAATTATAGGCTAAGATTAACAGGCGAACATCTGTCCCAGTGTGCATCTACAATCACCATCCATTCACCTGGTCAATACGATGGCTTTTTCTGGCTTGTTCTACCTGCCTCCAGACGATTATATTCAGCTGGGGGGACACCTCTCGTAGTGAAGGAGGTTAATGAGGGTTGTATACGACCTGCTGAGTTTGAAAAGTCACTTCCGAACCACATGGGAAGGGCAAGAATATAATTTTAAGTCTTCAGGGTGAAGGGATCCACTGAAAACTATACCACACCTTCATACAACTACAACAATACACCATTAACACCATACACACATATATTGCCCAACTACCAGGCACTACACTCACCCACCAACCATCATTCCTCATTCACAACCACTACATATATTCACGCCATCATATTACCACTATATTCACCCATATCACTCACTACCAGACACCACACTCACCCACTAACCACTACTTCTCATTCAGTATCGTTATTTACAAACATTTACATCACTACCACCATTATCACCCAAGACCATCCAATGCATTCACTCACTATCCACATAAACCTTTACTACTCATCCACCACACCCTCACCCTCATCCAAAACTCACTCCCTCACCCTCCACCACCACCACCACCACCACGACCACCATCCCTCACCTAACCCTCATCCACTGTCACACCCTCACTCACCATTCACCCACAACCACACCACACCCTCACCCACCCCTCATCCACCATCACAACTTCACCCACCACTCACCCACCACCACACCACACCTTCACCCATCTCTAAACCACCAGCACACTCTCACCCACCACCACACCCTCACCCACCCCTCACTCACCACAGAACCCTAACCCACCGCTCACCCATCATTACCCCTTCACCCCCCACTACACCCTCACCCACCACTACACCCTCACCCACCCCTCACCCACCACCACACCCTCACTGCAAGGTAGGAATTCTCATTATAGTGTCCATGAATCTTGCAAACACAATTATGCAATGAAAAAACAGGCGGGGATGGCCGGAAGGTAGCACTCCCTCACTCCTCCTTCATTCCCTCCTTCATGCTCTCCACGCTCCTTCATTTACTCCCCCCTCCCTCCCTATTTCCTTCATCCACCCCCTCCTCTCTCCCTTGCTTCTTCCTGAATTTATTTCTTCCTTTCTCCCTCACTCGCCCTTCATTAGTTCCTTTCTCCCTCACTACTACTTCATTTTCTCCTGTCTCCATCACTCCTTCATTCCCTCATTTCTCATCCCTCCTCTCTCCTTCATTTCCTCTTTTCTCCCTCACTTCCTCTTTTAACCCTCATTCTATCCACACTCCTTCCTCCTTGCTCTCTCTCTCTCTCCTCTCTGATTCTCTACTTTCTCGCTCCCTTACCTCTCCCTTAATTCCTTCATTATCTCCTTTCATTATCTCGTTCCCTCCAGTTTTTGCCTTTCTCCCTCACCCCTATATTCTCTCCTTCCTCCTTCACGCCTTCGTTCTCTCCCTCACTCCTTTCTCTCCCTTCGCCAATACTCCTTTCCCTCCTTCCTCCAGCACTTCATCATTAATTCTCTCCTTTCTCCCTCGCTCCCTTGATCCATCGTTCCCTCTTTTCTCTGGATTTTTATTCATTCCCTTCTTTCTCGCTCTTCCTACCTTCCTTCATTTTTCTCACTCATCTTTTCATTTTCGTCCTTTCTCATTCCCTCACTTCCCTTCCCTTCCCATCTGCCTCACTTATTCCACAGTCCATACCTCCTCTTTCTTGTTCTCTCTCCTCGTTCACTCCTCCTTTATTTCCTTTATTTTCTTTCGCCCCTCCTTCATTCTTAATTCCTCCTTCGGGCCTTCGTTTTCCAGTTTATCTCACCGCTATTACAATTCCTCCTGTCTCCCTCGTTTCTCCCTCCTTTCCTCCTTTGCTCCATTCCTTTATTACCTTCTTTCTCCTATACTCCTCTTCAGTTTTTAAAAAGCTCTATTCAGACCACATATGAACTAAACTGTACAGATGTAGTCAGCTTACAAATGGGTGGAATATATCTGAAAATTTTCTAAGCAAAATGACATGATGGTACTGTACATGGCTAAATCATTCTGCCGTAAAAGAAAACGAAAACTATTAAAAATGCATTCATCAAAGAGGCAGTGAGTAACAGGAGACTTACAGAATTAATGAAACACATGAAACGAATGTATAATGATATAACACTCGACTGGATACAAATCTGATCCATTTCACCTTCAGATGTGAATATACATTACATTAATTTCACTGTCAATGAAATCCAGGTAAGTGCAACAGCCTGCTCTTGTTTAACTTTGGGCCCACTCTGAACCTTTCTTGGCTTTGGGGGGAAGTGCTGTGCGGCTCCAAAATTGTCGCTGTTTTAATTTATCAGTATTTACGTCATATATTGGATTGCTAAAAGTGTTATACGGCTGGCAACAAGGATTAATCCGTTCAGTCTGATGAATTACTTGATTCTTGCTGCCAACAGACGGATTTTTTCATCGAGGGACAGATCTATCAAACTGAGGGTACTATACGGCACATCTTGCTCTCAAAAATCCCATCACCACAAAAGCTATCCATAAGCTAAATATAATTGCATGGTGGTGTTCTAATGAAAATGAAATTAACGCCATCGGACTGAAGAAGTTAATGGATGAAATGTACTTCGCTATACCAAACTCACTCAAAACGGGAAAAATAAAGAGATTAAAAAACAAAATCTGCCTAACTTTGAATTCTGTTGACGGCAGGGTAAAATGTGGGATTAACCCCTTCACTCCACCAATGTTTTTTTTTTTTCTTGCTACCTCGACACAATTTTTATAACTGTAAAATCCTGTCAAATTTTAGAGGTGAGACATAGCTTTCATTTACCTTTCACTACAAAAGGCCTTCAAAATGCCTAATATTACAGGAGAAAAACAGAAATCTAGACTGTAAATGCAGCTCGCTCTCTCTCTCTCTCTCTCTCTCTCTCTCTCTCTCTCTCTCTCACTGTCAAGGAAACAGGAGGAAACGACAGGTATGAAAAGAAAAAGAAATGAGAGAAACTGGTGGAGGCACAGACGAAAGGGGAAGGACGGAGAAACGTGTGTGTGTGTGTGTGTGTGTGTGTGTGTGTGTGTGTGTGTGAAAGAGAGAGAGAGAGACAGACAGACAGACAGACAAACAGAGCACATACCACTGCTTACATATCACATAACCACACAAACCACAGCACACACCAAGCACATTCCACACACAGCATGGAAGGAAATACAGACGAGTTCCAGGGAGATGTGGATGGGGTGGGTGGATGATGGCAAACACAGCTAACACACTTATCTGGAACTCTCACACACTATGCCACACACATCTCACTACACCACACCACACTACACTACACCACAACACAACGCTACACACACACACACACACACACACACACACACACACACACACATCACACCACACCACAAGACACACCGTATACCATGCCAACTCAAATCACACCAAATGTAGCACAACATAAAGGCGACATAGCACAAGGGAGACACACTTTATATATCAGGCGTAAGTTTATGTGAATACAGTGGAATTCAATGTAAGATTATAAAACAATAATAAATACCACACATCAGTCTAAAGCTTTATGGGGTGAGACAAAAAAATAAACGAATACTAACACAATGGGACAATGCAAAACAGAGTACAGTGCCAATTTAATTATGGGTGCAAGAGGCGATGGTGAATTGAAGTAGAGGGGAAAAAATCTCGTGTGTGTGTGTGTGTGTGTGTGTGTGTGTGTGTGTGTGTGTGTGTGTGTGTGTGTGTGTGTGTGTGTGTGTGTGTGTGTGTGTTCCCAGTCTCAGTCATTCTGGAGTTCACTCGTCGCGGTTTTTCTCCCGTCCATCCCCCACTGTCCCTGCCACGATGAATAATGGTGGGGAGGCTCGTGCTGCTGCTCCTGTGGTGGTGGTGGTGGTGGTGGTGGTGGTGGACGGGGGGGGGGGGATAACAACTGGGCATGCTGTTTGGCTGAGATGTAGTGTCTGTTTCGAGGATAGGACGGGGGTAGATGTGGGGATACTGGTTGGATGGTTGGGGGTGGTGGAAGGGGTGGGGGGAACCATGGATCCTGATTGTTTGGTGGTTGTGGGAGGGTGGAGGAGAAGAACGGTGGATGATACCTTTCTTGTGGTGGTGGTGGTGGATGAACTGTGGATGCTGGGTGTCTGGTGTTGGTGATGGTGGAAGGAAGGGGACGGAGATGATCTGGAGATGCTGGTTGGATGAAGTGATGTGGTGATTGTGGTGATGGTAGAAAGGGAAAACTGGGGATGCTGGTTGTCTGGGTGGTGGTGGTGGAAGGGGAAAGGGAGTGCCGTGGCCGACGGTTGGCTGGAGAGTTGTGGTAGCTGTGGTGATGGTGAAGGGAGGGAGTGAAGAGGGAGTGAAGAACTAGGAGTGCTGGTGGTGATGGCGGAAGAGAGGAGAAATAGGGATACTGGATAGTTAGGAAGTTGTAGTGATGGAGGGAGGGAATAATTTGGACAGTGATAGCAACGGCAGCGAACATGAGTGAGTGTACAAATGTGTGTCGTGGTGGTGGTGGTGGTGGTGAGGTTGAGCTGAAAATATTGGTATGTGATGGCACTGGCGTGTGAATGTGGCTGGTAGTGATAATGACTAAAGTGTTTATGTACAGCGTGTTTTTCCTCAGGCTCTAAGTACGTCGATGGTAGTTACGGAGAGAAGAAAAACAGGAGATACCCGTAGACTGAGGCAAGATGATGTTCGTGTGTTGTGATGGTGATGAAGATAAGTGTATTTTTTGCACATTAATGGAAGAAAAAGACTGGGAGCTTGCAAAACTTATTCTTTCCAATGATAAACAAAATTAGGACTCGTTCACTTACAGATGCCTGTTACTGGACATATTTCGTTTTAAGATTGGAGAGTATAGTCAGAGGGTAGGAAAGACTGATGAAGGTATCTCCAGAGGTGACTAGATGTGCATATGCAGGACAGAAAATGCCAGTAAAAACTGTATAAACAGAGCTGGACAAAAAAAAACAAAAAAAATAAAGACGTGTGTGTGTGTGTGTGTGTGTGTGTGTGTGTGTGTGTGTGTGTGTGTGTGTGTGTGTGTGTGTGTGTGTGTGTGTGTGTGTGTGTGTGTGTGTGTGTGTGTGTGTGTGTGTGTGTGTGTGTGTGTGTGTGTGTGTGTGTAGCTCGGTGGGCGATGTGTGGCAATGGTAATGAGGTAATAATGCTTGCAAAGTTCAGAAGACCGATGACCGCTGAAATAGTGATAACAGGCAGTGTTAACGATGCAACTACGCAGCTAAAAAAAAAAAAAAAAAAAAAAAAAAAAAAAAACAGGAGAGAGAAGGTAGTTTGTGAGAGGAGGGGAAGCGACAAGAAGAAAAGCCTTTAGAACTACCCTGTTAATTAGTACCTGGTGCTTTATGTGATGAGCCTCCCACAGGAGCGAATGTAATCCCTGAACAGTGTCAGTAATTGCATGGGATTAAAGAAAGCACAGTCATATGAGCGCACCCAACCTCTAAGAAACTAATTTCGCAAGAAAAGGAGACGCCAAGGATATTGACGATTAAACTGTGTTGTAGTGATGGACGAGTCGTATATATGTAGTGTGTGTGGTGAGGGGAAAGGTGGCAGGGAAGATAGCAGCAGTGGTGTGAAGAAACAAAGGGATGGTGGTGGCGTGGAGGTGGGGAGGACTGTTGCTTGACTGGTGTGTGGTGGTTATTGTGGCAGTGCAGTCGGTTTGTTTTTACTTTATGAAACTAGGTCATTCCCACAATTCAAATGCTAAGTCGCTGTTCTGTGAAATGCGATGGACCTTAAAAATGAGACAGGAATAAGTCTTCTTGGTTACTATTCAAGTCGATCCTCCGAACTAACTACACTTGGCCATCAACTGAGGTGTCGCTGGTTAGGGATATCTTCCAGGATAGAGCAATGAGCTAATCTGTATTATTGTTGCTCGGGTAAAGCAGTGGTGATGAGAGGCAGTGTGGTGGTGGTGGTGATAGTAGTGGTGGTGATGATGTTCAGGGAACGAGGTGTTATTGGTTAGTGGTGTGCGCAGTGGTGGTGATGAAGGGCAGTGATGTTGATAGCGGTGGTGATTGATGGGCGTTTGAGGAGACGATGGTGGCAGCGGCAGTTGTGATAAATGGTGATAGTGGCGGGGATGACGGAGGGCGCCGAGATGATCGTGGTGTGATTGGTAGGGACAGTGTTGCGGCTGACGGTGGGTGCTGAGGCGATAAAGTCGAGATTGGTGATGGCGCACATTGCCAGCGGCGGTAGTAGTGGTTGAAATGGTGGTGAGATGACCAGTGTTTTGGACAATAATGGTGGCGCTGATGGAAAATATTACTGGTGGCATGAATTAAGGAAATGACAGATACATGAACAATGGTATGGACAATGATGGTACTGGTGATGAAAACTGACGATGACTACTGATTGTAATGGTAGTGGAATGAGCAAGTGGTGCTGATGGTGGTGGAAACTGTCGATGCGTGTTTCAACAATTGTAATGTGGTGAAGTCTGCAGTGGTATGGACATTGATGGTGGTGGTGTAAGATGGCAATGGTGTTAGAAGCAGTTGTAATGAAGGCAAGACGAACAACGGTTTGGATAATGGTGGTGGTGATGGAAACTAACGATGGTGGTGGTGGTGGGTGTGATGATGGAGGGTTGAGGAATGGTGGTGATGGTGAAGAAGCCAGCGAGTACCAGGAAAGGTAGGGGTGACCCGGAAGAATAAGAAGCTGCTGTCCATTAACTGATTACAATTTCGTTTTAATGCACAATAACCTCGAGACGAAATAAGATGGTTGAAATTCCTTTATTTTCTCCCCTTCCTCTCTCTCTCTCTCTTATTCCGTTCCCTTACTGTCTATTTTATTTTCCATATATTCTGCCCTTACCTCCCTCCCTCCCTTTGCTTATGTTTTGTTTTCTGTCCCCCTCACCCCCTCCCTCCCTTTCCATTGACTGTGTTCTCTCTCTCTCCCTCACTCACTCACTCCTCTCTCTTATAATATTTTTCGCTTTCTACTCCCCCCCCCCCCGTTTATTATATTCCTTCCATTCTTTTTCTTTTTGTTTCCTCCCTCCCTCCCACTCTTTCCTTATACCCTGCTTCCTCCCACCCTCGCTCCCTCCCTCAGTTTTCTTATATTCTGCTTCCTTCTCCCTACCTTTCCCTCTTCTTATTGCATCATCTCTTTCTCTCCCCTAGTTCCTTGTATTCCTCCCCTATCCTTTCAACTCATTTTAAGCATCTTAAGAAATGGACAAACGTATGAATCAATATGTGATGAAAAAGGATGAAAAAAAAAGAGGGAACAAGTGACGGACTCCAAAGAACACGAAACGAACAGACTCACGAATCAAAAGACGAGGAAGGATGAAGTACAGGAAGCGAAGAACTAAGTGAACCAAAAGAGCATGAACTGGAGATGGGTATGAATCAAAAGACGAGCAAGGATAAAGTAAAGGAGGTGAACAAGTGAGTGGCAGCAAAGAACAAGAGAGTATTCCGAGCTCCTCCCGCAGAACTGGAATGAACAATAACATCGAGTGTAGCAAAAACGTCACACTTGATATGTCGAAGGTTGTCCTCCTGAAGAGCAAGACTGAGGCTCTTACACACAACAGAACCCCTCTCTCTCTCTCTCTCTCTCTCTCTCTCTCTCTCACACACACACACACACACACACACACTGTTTATAAGCATTAGTCCATTTCTCGCAGGCTTAGTTTATTCCTTGTGCATGAACTTGAAGCATACATACCGGTGCCCCCTCCCGCCTGCCGCCATGCACCACACACCATAAACATTGCACACAGCTTTCGTGACTAACATAATAATTGCCTAATAACAATAAGGGTGGCTGGGTGGCCTCGTATCACCTCACCTCACCTCTCCTCACTCAACCTTATTTCAGCTCAACCCACCTACCCTGCCTTGCCTTACTCTACCTTACCTTACCCTACCTTACCTTACATTCCCTTCCTTACTCTACTTTACCTTACCTTACCTTACCACTGGACTTTACTCCACCTCACCTTATCCAATCATACCTCGGCTCAGCTTATCCCTTTCCTCACCACACTGCACCACCTCACTTCATGCACATCCACATCCCACTCTACATCATCTCATCCATCCCATTCCTCACCACACTGCACCACCTCACTTCATGCACATCCACATCATTCCACTCTACATCATATTACATCATCTCATCCATCCCATACGACACCATACTACCTCAACCAACCCCACTCCACTCCACTCCACTTCACTCCAGCCCACGCCCAATCACCTTCCACCACTCTACACCACCTTACCTCGCTCCACTCCACTCCACTCCGTTCAAAATCACTCCATCCCACCCTATTCCACCCACCTCCCCCCAACCCACTCCGCCCCAATCCATTCCACTCCACTCTACCCCACTCACACCGCCCCATACCATCCCACTCCAGCCAACTACACCTCATCCCACTTCGCTCCACAACACCCAACCTCATCTCACCTCACTCCAGTCCACTCCACGCCACCCTATTCCACCCCACACCACGCCACCTCACCCCACCCCACCCCGCCCCGCTCACCTCACCGGGCAAGGTTTTAGTCTGATTGGAAGTTTAGGGGTGCGTCACAGGGCGGTGGGGCAAAATATGGCGGTCGGAATGTGTTGGTGAGGATGTGCTTGTGGGGATTAAGAATGTGTGTGTGTGTGTGTGTGTGTGTGTGTGTGTGTGTGTGTGTGTGTGTGTGTGTGTGTTATCTGGAATATGTATGTGGTCAGTAACATACAGTATACTGTAGTGTTTGGAATGAGTGTTTATCATCAATGTGTGGTGTTGTCAGGAATGTGAGTAGTGTTGTTTGGAAAGTGTAGTGCTCTTAAGAATGCTTGATGTTGTCAGATGGAGCTACCAGGAATGTGCGGTGTTGACGGGAATGTGTGTTGGTGTCAGGGATGTGTCTGTGAGGCGGATCAGTGTTCTTTAGGGTCATGACGTTTTATATTCTATTCTTGCAACCACCAGGCGATTCTACTCAATTAAGGGAAGGTGGTCGTGGTACTCCTGATCGAGGCGGTGGTGGTCATGGTTAGGGTACTGGTCACGCTGGTGGTGGTGGTGGTGGTTGTGGTGTGGTGGTTGTGGTCGTGGTGGTCATCGAAGACGTGGTGGTGGTGATAAGGAAATGAATAAATGAATGGAGAAAAGAGAGGCGCAATTAGTAAGAGGAAGAGAAGACTAAAACACACACATTTAGCAAGACAGATAGGCAGTACAGTAGCAGGAGCAGAAGCAGAAGGAAGAGAAAAGAAAGAGGACGAGGAGAAAGAAGAGGAGGAGGAAAAGGAAAATGATGATGATGATGATGATGAGGAGGAGGAGGAGGAAGTGTAATGATAATATAATAAGAAAATGTGTAGCAAGTAAGTTAAAGCAGAAACGTGGAGGTTAAACAATAAAGAGAAGGAGGAGGTGCAGGAGGAGGAAAAGGAAGTGAAATACTTCACGAGGAAGAACACAAACCAAGTAAGCGAAAGATGAACCAAAGGATATTAAAAAAACAAAAAATAAGAAGAATAAGAGGAGGAGCAGGAGGAGGATATATAAACGAAAATAGAGGCAAACGATTTTTTAAAATGACGTAAAAAATACTTTAAAGGATATGAAAGTCAAAATGTGGATGAAAATAATATATGGTTGAAAAGTGAGACGAGAGCGTTAAGAAATAAAAAAAAAATATATATATATATATTATTGGAGAGAGGAGAGAGAGAGAGAGAGAGAGAG
>NC_137017.1:32006265-32018765 GCF_032717465.1 Coenobita brevimanus
TGTGTGTGTGTGTGTGTGTGTGTGTGTGTGTGTGTGTGTGTGTGTGACTGGATTATCATGTGTGTACTTGCCATGAATATATTATCGTGTGTGTATATTGGCATTGCTATTAGTGTGTGTGTACGTTTCTGTGTGCATTATTGTGTGCGTATGGTGTGTGAGCGTATTATCATGTGCTTATGTTAGTGTGAGTGTATTCTCGTGTCTGTACAGTATATCAGTATGAATTATCGCAGTATGATCATTGGTATGGCTTACGTGTAGACTGTTATCTTGTATTGCCATTTGCTCTACGACAGCTTATAGTGTGATAGACTGGGAATGCATGAGAGAGAGAGAGAGAGAGAGAGAGAGAGAGAGAGAGAGAGAGAGAGAGAGAGAGAGAGAGAGAGATTTAAGCTTAGGTGAGAGCTTATAAGGGTTTGCAGCAGTCTAATTAACTAACTTTATTAATTTCACTTAACCTTTTCACCACGAGGACGTCTTTCCTTCCCTCTAGATGTGGAGGACGCAGAGGCAGCCTTCATTAACTTCTCTACCACTATACTCCATTCATTATACCTTGGCCTAGAATTACCACCTCTCCATCATGAACGCTGGGTTATAACAATGGATTAACACTAGAAGGCGATGCTAGTCAAGAAGAAGAGCTAAAGAAAGGATGTGGGTACTGTCTTTTTCTGTCACCGAGCTACGTGAAATGCGCTGGAAAAGGATGAAAATTTGGGCCAAGTTAATGTGAATAATCTACAGTACACTCCACTAATCTGAATAAAACTGTCCTGTTAAAGCAAGATGAAAAATAAAAATGGAGTAAACAACCAGTATTTCTCACCAGCAAATGGAATCAGAATCCATTTATTAGGCAGTCAGTGACGAAGATCCTTTAGCCGAGGAGTTTCTTTTCCCTCCTCACCCCCTCCACCCTCCTCCCATCTCCCTTCTCCCTCTTCGGTCCCCACTCCCTCCCTCTACTCTTCCAGTTTCCCCGCAGCTCCTCTTCCCTTCCCTGCCCCTCTGCTCCTCCCTCCATTCCCCTCCCCCTCCTCCCTCCACTCCTCCCATCTCTACCCCTCCTCTCTCACTCCCCCTACCTCATCCCCCTCCGATCATCGCCCCCCCCCCCTGTCCCCGCGGTGGTGGTGGGTTGAGGAGGCGAGGAAAGAAGCACTGCATTAGGAGCGACTGCCGAACGATTTAATTAAACCTGGGAGGGGGAGAGGGAGGGGGAAGGGGAAGGCAGAAAGGGGTGAAAGTTGTGGATGGGGGGAGGGGTAAGAGAGATAAGAGATAGAGACAGACAGACAGAGAGGGGAGAGGGACCACAGATAAATGAAGAGACTGTAGAAGTCGGATGATGGAAGGTGAGAAAAAGAGAAGTGCAGAAAGACGAGGAAGAGAAGAGGTTAAAAAAGTAGAGAGAAGTGAAGGCGAGGAGGAGGAGGAAAACTAGTGAAGCATGTGGAGAGGTAAATGGAGCAAAAGTGATGTGGAGGAGGAGGGACAAGAGGAAAGCAAGACTGAGGAAAGAACAGGAGGAGGAACAAACGTACTGGTTGAGTACATGGGGGGGAGAGAGAGAGAGAGAGAGAGAGAGAAAGAGAGTGTGTGTGTGTGTGTGTGTGTGTGTGTGTGTGTGTGTGTGTGTGTGTGTGTGTGTGTGTGTGTGTGTGTGTGTTAAATTTACAGAAGAAAACAAGGGTGTGGTGAATTAAAGACAATAAAGACTAAGTAAATTTAAAGATAGAGAGCGAGGGAGCAAAAAAGCGCGCGTTGATTTAATGTGAGCTATCTCAAGACATTTTTCTTCCCCTTCAGAGATATTTTTTAAGCTAGAGGGATTGATTTCGTCCTTCAATAACTCCTTCACTAAAAGAAGTATCCCATAAGATAAACTAAATCGCTTGGAGATGGCAATAAGATATGAGGTCCTCGGGCTGAAAGGGCTAACCGCAGGGCGAGAGAGCGAGAACTGCTGATAAAGGCACCGTGGAGGGGAGGGGGGAGGGGGGACTAAGGATGTCAGAAGGTGGGGAGAGAGAGAGAGAGAGAGAGAGAACCGCATGTAGCCCCAGATTCCCTTACTCCTCTCTTACATCCAGATCGTGAGGAGGAGGAGGAGACAGACCGACAGACAAACAGACAGAAAAAAGGAGGGAGGGAGGGAAGAACAGCAGCATGGAAGGAGAGGTGGAAGAGAGAGAGAGATAGAGTAAGACAATGAGAGAGACTAAGCAGCAGCCGGAGCATCCCGGAATATTTCATGGATGCCAGAAGATGCCGGGGGGGTTCCTCTCTTCCGGGATCTTACCGCTGGCTTCCCCACTCACTCTACCTACCTCACTAACTACCTTGCTTGCTCACTCATTCCTTCGCTCACTAACTCTCTAGCAAATTCACTCCCTCCTTCACCAACTCATTCCCTTGCTCCCTGCCTCCTCGCTCACTCACACACTCCCTTGCTGTCTGGCTCCCTCGCTCACTAACTCACTCTAATGCTCTCTGGCTCCCTCGCTCACTCACTCACTCCCCTTGTTCTCAGGCTCCTCGCTCACTAACTCACTTCTATGCTCTCTGGCTCCCTTGCTCACTATCTCACTCCTCTGTTCTCTGTCTCCCTCGCTCACTAACTCACTCCTATGCTCTCTGGCTCCTCGCTCATTAACTCACTCTAACGCTCTCTGGCTCCCTCGCTCACTGGCTCACTCCCATGCTCTCTGGCTCACTCCCTCGCTCACTGGCTCACTCCCTTGCTCTCTGGCTCCCTCGCCCACTAACTCACTCCCATGCTCTCTGGCTCCCTCGTCCCCTTGATCACTCACTCGCTCGCTCACTCACTCATTTCCTTGCTCTCTCGATCTCTCGCAACTCCGATCTTTGTGGGACTGCGGAGTGGAGGGAGTGGCACAGCGAGGTAAAAAGTGGATCGATTTGTAAAGAATGGATCGGAGGGGAAAATGGATGAAAGACATGAATCAGAGGAAGAAAGTGGATCAGGGAGAAACACGGGGCAAAGGAAAGTGGATCATCATCATTATCAGGCCACTTTTTTCCCACTTACAATGGGGGATCGTGGATAAAAGTGGATCGATAAGAATAAAGGTGGATTAGGCTAGACGTGACTATGCTACCAGTAAGGCATATCTGGGTAGGTGGACCGGAGAAAATGAAAGTAGATGATGGAAAGAAAGTGAACATGGGATAATAGTGAGTCGTTTATGGGAAAACAAAAGGCACTAACAGAACAACAGCCTCCACCGGGGAATGAAAATGGAAAGGTTGAGGTGAAGAAAGTGGATCTCGAGAAGAATGTGGATTAAGGGAAGAAAATGCACTGGGGAATGAAAAACTGGATCAAGGAAGGAAAATTTATAAAGAGAAAATGTGGATCGCGATGAGAACAAAGGAACAGGAAAAAAATAAACAGGGACGAAAAAAAGGTGTATTAAATGGAAAAAGAAAAATTTATGACACACGGAAGGGGCGTCACCGCTCACTCCAGTCAGGTAAAGCGGAACCCGAAAGTGAAAAAAGAGAGAGAGAAAAAAAAAAGACAAGTGGATTTTTAAACAGAGGATCGAGGCGGGAAAAAAATGAAACGCTCGGAGAACGATACACGACCTCCAGTCCCGAAGACGTCAATGACAAGTTTTTTTTTTCTTTTTTTCCAGAATAATTGTTAAGGGATTAAGTCGAACTCATGTGGTTGTTTATTTCTTTCGTCCCACAATTACTGTATTATTATTATTATTATTATTATTATTATTATCATTATAAGATATTTACAGAAGAAATATGTGCAGCATGTGATGTGGTGTGTGGAAGGAAGAGAAGACGGAGGGGGGTGCAAGGAACAGCGTGGTGGACTGAAGAGGTGAAACAGGCAGTGGCACAAAAGAAGAAAGCATACAATGAATGGATGAGAAATAGGGGCGTGGAAGAAGTTGAGAGGCGGAAGAGAGAGTTATATGTGGAAAGGAAGAGAGAGGTGAAAAGATTAGTAAGAGAGAGTACGAAGAGAGTGGATGAGGAATTTGGAAGGAATTTGAGTGTTAAGTGGAGGGACTGTAAGAAAATGTTCTGGAGAGAAGTGAAAAGAGTAAGACAGGGTGGAAGTGAAGTTAGCAGGGGAGTGAAAGATAAAAATGGTAGATTACTAGTGGAGAAGGGAGAAAAAGTGAGCAGATGGAGAGAACACTTTAAGGAATTGTTGAACGTAGAGGATGGAAGTAATGCGAGTATAAGTGGCTGGGGAATGGCTGGGAGAAGGAGGGAGGTGAGAAGACAGGAAGAAATCAGTAGGATAGAAGTTGTGGAAGCAATGAAGAATGTTAAATCGGGGAAAGCCCCAGGAATTGATGGAGTGTGTGGCGAAATGCTGAAGCATGGGGGAGAGATAGTAGTAGAATGGATATGGAAGATGTGCAGATTGGCCTGGGAGGAAGGTAGAGTCCCGGAGGATTGGAAGTCAGGTATAATTATTCCCTTGTACAAAGGAAAGGGGGAAAAAGAAGTGTGTGGTAATCATAGGGGCATTTGTCTTCTTAGTATAATAGGAAAAGTGTATGGTAGGATACTTATAGACAGAGTTAGAGAAAGAACAGAGAAATTAGTTGGAGAAGAACAGGGAGGCTTTAGGAAGGGAAGAGGTTGTGTAGATCAGATATTCATTGTTAGATCTTTAGTGGAAATGTTTCTAGAGAAGGGAAAGAAGTTGTATGCAGCTTTCATGGATTTGGAGAAAGCATATGACAGGGTGGATAGACAAGGATTGTGGAAAGTGTTAAGAATATATGGAGTAGATGGGAAGTTGTTGAATGCTGTGAAGAGTATGTACGATGGTGCGAAGGCTGCAGTGCGTGTGGATGGTGAACTAAGTGAATTTTTCTCTTTGAGAGTTGGTTTGAAACAGGGATGTGTCATGTCTCCATGGTTGTTCAATCTGTACATGGATGGGGTAATAAAAGAGGTACAAGGTAGGGTAGTGGATGTTGGAGTGGCCCTGGTGAGAGAGGATAGTGTTTGGAAACTCCCTGTACTGTTGTTTGCAGATGATACTGTGTTGTTGAGTGAAGACGAAGGGGAGCTGCAAGGTTTGGTGGATGAGTTTGAGAGAGTGTGTAAGAAACGGAACCTAAAGATGAATGTAGGGAAGAGTAAAGTAATGGTCTTTGAGAGAGGTGAAGTTAGTGAATGTACAGTGAGGTTGAATGGTGAGGAATTGGAAAATGTCAGTACGTTTAAGTATTTGGGTAGTGTGATGAGTAAGGATGGAGGTTTGGAGGGTGAAGTGCTTGAAAGGGTACAGCAGGGAAGAAAGGTTGCTGGTTCCTTGAAAGCAGTGATAAGAAACAGGGAAGTGAGCATGGAAGTGAAAAAGTTACTACATGACAGTATTGTGATACCAACTCTAACGTACGGAAGTGAAGCTTGGACATTGTTGGAAGGACACAAGTCAAGAGTGAGAGCAGTGGAAATGAGTTATTTAAGAGGAGCCTGTGGAGTCACGTGGAGAGACAGGCTGACGAATGAGGATATAAAGGAGCGTTGTGGTGTGGATGTGGATGTGATAGGAAGCGTTATGAGGAACACACTGAGGTGGTTTGGCCATGTGGAGAGGATGGAGGGTGAAAGACTGACGAAGAGAGTGTATGTGAGTGAGGTGGAGGGGGGAAGAGGGAGGGGGAGGCCGAGGATGAGATGGAGAGATGGGGTGGAGAGGTACAGTATATGAGAGATGGGGGTGTGAGTTGGGAGCAGGGCAGTGAAATGGCGGGGGACAGGGCGACTTGGAGGCGATTTGTTTGTGGCCACCCCAAACGGGATTGAGGCGTCTGGCAATAGATAGATAGATAGATTATTATTATTAAACATTATTGAATGCGATGATCATGATACTATGCTCTGGTGAACAAGAAACTTTTGTTACCGTAACAGTACACCAAAAAACCCAAGAATGAATTCAGGACCCAGTGCCAGTCTGGGATGACCGTCCCCACATCTGCCAGTCCACCCAGGGCGCAGCTAAGCAAAGACCATTTGCTCTGTAGCACAGACAGCACTGACAAGACAAGGATAGCAGACGTGGTCTCACGCCCTCCCACGGCCACAGAAACCCGTGTTGTAACGCATTCTGCTCTGGGGATGACGACAACACCGATATTTCTTCTGCTTTGGAGTGATTCCATCAATGACGAGGAAGGTCTGGATTCAGCTAGAACACAGGCTGCAGTCTTATAGCATACTGTAGGCCTTGCTTCAGATGCGCGTTTAAAACCAGCTCATTCTGAGGTCAGACCTGGGCCCATATTCAAAAACGTTCCTAGGAAAGTCCTAAGAACTGCTCTCAGCTGGGACCGTGTCTTGGGAATCGATTCATAAACACTACCTAGGACGTACATGGCAATTCCTACCCAGGAATTTTCCCAAGTCCCAGACTTAGGAAAAATGCTAACCGTAGCAACATTTTTTTTCGAAAATGCAGTTTTTGGTCAAGATAGAGAGATATATTATTTAGTAAAATACTCTAAGTCACAAAATGATTATAGAAATAATGTAGGTGGATTTCTTGATGAATGTAAGTATCTATTTTCCAGTTACATTTTCTTTTTTCTGTGGACGCTAGGCTATCGTGTATTGTAAACATACAGACGGCGCGGGAGCATTCAACCTCCTAGAAGAACGCGCCCCGGTGGAACCTCTCGGTTTTCAAACATTCTTTTAAGTCCACATTCATTGAGTATCCTAGCATCATGCACTGACCCTGGCCACTTGGCCAAACAGTTAATAATTCTGTACTTGGCATCAAAAACAACTTGTACATTAATGCTATGATACCGCTTTCTGTTCACATATTCTTCTTCAAACTCTTTTGGGGCTATTATTCTCACATGTGTCCCATTAATTGCTCCACCCACCCCGGGGAAGCCAGCAATCTCCATAAATTCGATTTTTTTCCTTTGTAGTTCTTGGGGGTCTGTGGGGAACTTCAAGAATCTACACATTATTTCACGTCCGTAGAACGCATTTAATGTCTGTGAGATAAATCTGCTGACTGTAGGCTGTGAGGGTCCCAAATCATCACTGCAGCATAGTTGCATTTTACCTGTGGCCAAATATCTCAACAAAATTATCACTTTCATCTCCGGGGTAAGTGCCTGGTTCCTCTCAGATGGACTTTGCAGGACATCTCTTACCAAGTCAGTAACAAAAATAATTCCTGCACGATCCAAACGGTATCTGCTTATCAGTTCTGAATCACTTAATTCATTCAACACGTCCCTACGTGGGCGAAAAGTTCTCTGCTGACGCCTCGGAGCTTGTTGTTCGGCCATTTTCAGGTCCTAGGAATATTCCTAAGTCGTAAGTCACCTCCCTGGCTACACCTAAAATCTCCGTGTCTTAGGACCAGTCCTAGGACGTGGGAGCGTTTATAAACAAGTCCTGCGACTTGGGATCAGTTCCTACGACTTGCGACTAGTTCCTAGGTCCCAGGACCTTTTATGCATACGGGCCCTGAACTGAAAAGATATTTCCCAAGTCACTGACTCCATCGAACAACTGGAACGACTTACAATTTTGCACTGACCAGCCTGAAGGTCTTTTATGTATAGCTCTGGGAGAACAGACTTAACTTTTGGTCCTGACTCATCACTGAGTAGTGATCCGTCAATCAGCTGTCACCCTGATCTGCGTCAGACAGCACCAGTATTTCCTTGATTTTATGACATCTTAAGTTAGTGGCAGGCGCCATCTCCCTGCTACAGCACTAAAACCTGAAGACTGGTAAGAAGATGTGGACTATACTGTCGCGGAAGCAGATGTGCGCCCAGGAAGACTGCACCCGCTTACATCTCCATTTACGCCTCCTCTCATCAAATTTCATTGACTATTTGTAACTCCATTATTAGCTTATCCAAAGACGGTTTGGATGGATCCACACTCCGCGCTCGCAATTACTCCACGTCCGATTTTCGTATCTCCTGCAATTTTGCTACCTTAGCAATAAGTCCTTTTTCTCGATCACTGATATACTCTAAATGGTAAAAAGAAATGGCCACAGAACTGAACCTTGGGGAACCCCGTTAAGTACTACTAGACATTCGGACAATTCGTTATTTATCACAATATGCTGCCTACGATCCGTTAGCCAATCGCCGATCCACGAAATTAATGTCTTACTGAGAGCATGAGATTTAAATTTAACTGTTAGTCATGTACGGAAACTTTATCAAACGCAGATATGAGGAATTTTATCAAGATCTGAACAACTCTATCATTTTATTCCAGTTAACGTTAGATTATCTTATTTAGTAAAGTGGCTGGGAGTTGTGTGGAGATGGTCTTCTGTGATGGCGATGTGTGTGTGTGTGTGTGTGTGTGTGTGTGTGTGTGTGTGTGTGTGTGTGTGTGTGTGTGTGTGTGTGTGTGTGTGTGTGTGTGTGTAACCACTTCAATACGAAGACGGATTTTCTTTTAAGTATGGTACCTCCAGACAATTTTATTTGGTCTATTTGCAGACTTTGGGGGGGAAAAAAAGGGGGGGAGGGGGTTAACGGAGTCTGTTTCTAATCCCTTCACTATCACACATGTCCTAATATAAATAAATTCGTTTAGTGTTAATAACAATAAATAATTCATCCACGGACTGAAGAAAATAATGTGGAATGGCGATGGTTTAGGCGAAGGCAACCATATTTTTGGGATGCTTTTGGCTACATATCATCATCATCATCCACCTCCACCTCCGCCTCCTCACACTCATCCACATCCCCATACTTCTTTCATACCATTTTGTTCTCTGCAATTTAGTTCCGTGGTAAGTATTTTCTGACAAGTGTCTTGCAATAGTGAGTCCCTGTGATAAGCGTTCTACGACAAGTGTTCTCCCATAATGTGTTCCCTGTGATGTGTTCTGTATGATGTGTTATATTTTAATTTTCTCTGATGTGTTCTATGGCAGGTGTTTTGTGGTGTGTTCGCTGAAATTAGTGTTCGGCTGTGATAAGCGTCCTCCCGTGTTAAGTGTTCTCCTACGGCAAGCGTTCTCCTATGACAAGTGTTCTGTGCTCTATGACAATGACTGCTGTGGGGTGCGCTGGCTGCTGTGAATTGCGCCATGCTCATCACAGCAGGTCACTCGATCCATCAGGAAATTAAAACAAGAGTGTAAGTGTAGCGCCTCGGGAAATTGCTGTTGGCTACTGTTAATCCTAATGATATTGCAAAAGGTGTCAGAGCCGGCGTATATGTTGGAGAGGATGTTTGACCCTCTCATGGTTGGGACAGCTCCGGGATTCTACTCCAGGTAACGTCACTTTTATTCAGATGTGTTGTTATTGATACCACAAACTTACGGTCAGGACAGCTCTACTTCAGCCAACGCCAGACGATTTTATTCAGCTGATAGCAGAGTAGCCTGAGAGTTAAACGCCTCGGGACAACATCAGCCAAGGTCCTTCCACACGATCAGCGGGCGGCTGTTGTGTCGAAGCACGTTACTCGTCAGTTTCGAAACGATGACGAAACAGGCAATAAACAGTGGAGCAGAGGCAGGGATAGTGTTTCAGCTCATCACGTCTACCAAATCATTTTCCAAGCATTATCTCTTACTATACTCATTTTCCAAGCATTTTCTCTGACCATACTCATTTTCCAAGCATTTTCTCTGACCATACTCCTTTTCCAAGCATTTTCTGTTACCATACTCCTTTTCCAAGCATTTTCTGCTACAATACTCATTCTCCAAGCATTTCCTGTTACCATACTCATCTTCCATGCATTTTCAATTTCCATACTCATTTTCCAAGTGTTTTCTTTTACTATACTCATTCTCCAAGCATTTCCTGTTACCATACTCATTCTCCAAGCATTTTCTGTTACCATACTCATTCTCCAAGCATTTTCTGTCACCATACTCAATCACCACAGGTTTTCAATGGTCGTGTGGAAGGGCCTTTACTGTCGCCATAAGTTACTGTGACGAGTGAGAGATCTGTAACCTACTACGTTTATCTGACGGAGAAAATTTTTAATCTCTGCATCCGGTGACATTTTTCTTCATTTATTTCTGTGCAATTTAACTCACCTTGGGAAAAGTTCTCTGTAATGAGGAGTTAATTTTGACAGCCTAGTTCCTCTCCAAGTGGCGAGAATAAAAAAAAAGAAAAAACCATGTGACTGAAGGAGTTAATTAGAAACTGAGAAAAATGGCAAACGAGGAAGCAATTGTGCGTTTCATTAGTTTCATAACACCAGGCAGAGGAGCAGCGGGATTATGCATTTAAGATGAGCAAAGGGAGGATGAGCAAAATCGGAGATAATGGTATATGAGTTATGTACGAGTATACGTGTCTTGTTATCATCATCATCACTATCATCATCGTTGTCGTCGTCATCATCATATCATCATCTATGTCGTCGCTGTCGTCGTCCTCTTAACCCCCGGATAGGTATGATACAGAAAGAGGAACAGCGAAGCATTGGAGCAGGATAACTGAGGGCAAAGTTACCAGTAAAATAAGCCATAAATCCACTCACTCCCTTTCTGGCAAACGATTCACAATAAAATATGCTTCCTTGTCTATAGGATACAAACCATCTCGTTCAGTGCCATTTTAGACAAGGGGTGCAGACTTTATCACGCACATCTGCATATACAATTCGTCCTGCTATTTCATTCCTTCTTCAATTCTCCGTAATACACAAGAAAACGACAATATCAAGCGAGGCGCAATATGCAGACCACCCTGTATAAACCATTGTGCAAGATCCCGCTCCCTCTCATACTCTTTTGCTTCTTAATCCAATTACACTATATTTTTACACCTCCTTGATTCGTACTTCTCCAACATAAGGAAGGGTAGATTCTGGCTATCACTCTCCCTCTATGATGACAGTTCAAACCAGCAGAGACCTCATAGCGACAGGTACAATAGAGAATCAGTGCTTTATACTCTTTCGTCCTCCTTTCCTGTACACATTTCTGACTTCCTGATTCTCATTCCTCTTTAATTTACTGCATCTTACTCTAGGTAATTTTCTTTTTTTTCTTCTTTAATGTTTTCCGATGTACTTTCTCCTGTGTGCTTTTTTTTTTTTTCATAATACATTTTTCATTGGTACTTATTTTTCTTTATATTTCTTTGTTTCCTTAATTTTGTCTTACATTTCATATTTCTACCAAACTCCCGTTTTCATAACATTTCTCCAGTCATCTTTTAAACGTTTACTACCGTTGTACTTTCCGTGTCTTTTATTCTTCTTATTTTCCTCTTTTGTCGGTATTTTTCCTCTCTTCACGTTTGTCATCTGAGCTTCCTCCCCCCTCTTTCTTTCTCTCCCTCCTCTCCCTCTCCCTTCTTCTCTCTCACTTCCCTCCCTCTCCACTTTTCTTCCGCCTCCTCGTCCCTCAGTCCCTCTCTCACTTCCTATTTCTCTTTCTCTCTCTCTCTCTCTCTCTCTCTCTCTCGTTACTCCCTCCCTGCTCCTCCCCCTCCCTCACTCTCTTCCCCTCCCCTCCTCAGCAGCAGCCCCTTGTCTCCTGTATCTGTAATGCAGGTTGGGATATCAGGGGACACAGAAACACAGATCCCCCAGATAGTGCCCTCATAGTCATAGCAAACCGGGGACTCCAGTAATATTTCTCACCCACCTTCCTCAATTTTTTTATATATCTGAGAGTTCCTGTGCCATTCTCCTTCCATTAGTATTTCTCATCCATCTTCATTTCCATATTTACCTTACAGTTTCTATGGCATTTTCTTTCCAGTAATATTTCTCATCCATATTCCTCTATTTTTCTTACCTTCCTTACAGTTTCTACGCCGGTATTCTCCCTCCAATAATATTTTCTAATGTATCTTCCTCATCTTTTCTCTAATTTTCCTTACAGTTTCTATTATATATTCCTTCCAGTGATGTCTTCCCACGCTTAAGGAACTTTCGGTTAATGTCCTAGATGTGGTATGGTGGGCGAGGGTGAATATGTGTGATGTGATGTGACAAGATGGTATTGTGGTGTTGGTGTGGTGTTATGCAATGTGATGTGATGTGGTGTGATGTGATATGGTGCGGTGAGGTTTCTTTAAAGCCAAAAAAAAAAAAAAAGTCTACGAAAGCAAAGTACCTCGTTCTCGAAAATCATTAGTGAGAGGCAGACTCACTAGGCTACTCACGGAGATGCTCTTGTTAAAAAAAAAAAAAAAAACAGTTAACTCATCAAAAAATTCCATCGCTTTAGTGTCAACATTTCTCTGCTTTCCTGCTTAAATATATATCTCACTCTGTCTTGCGGGCGTATTCTCAAGAGCTAAAGAGTGTGAAGGTGAAAGGAATCGAGTTAGAAAAGAAGCAGATCAATGGATATGGTAAATTAGGTTGAGATAACGATGTATGAGAATTGAGAAAGCTATTGACCTAACATGGTGTGGATATAGAATGAAATACGTATAGAGAAGAGCAAAGCAAAGGTACCGCATCCTCTCTCTCTCTCTCTCTCT